>NW_005187513.1:755082-767895 GCF_000239375.1 Pundamilia nyererei | reverse complement strand
TTCTTTCTTTCTTTCTTTCTTTCTTTCTTTCTTTCCCCACAAATCAGACTTGTTTTCCCAATCCTTCTCTCTCAGTTCTCCATCTCTCACTGCACCCCTCCACCCCCAACTCCCTCCAATTCCAATGGAGCCCACTACCTTCTGTTCTCTGCCCCCACAATGCTGCTCCCAGTATTTGGATATATATTTAACACCCACATGTGAGGCCTGGTGAAAGTGCCTGGGGAATGGAAAGGAAAACAAGCATGCCCTCTCTCCCGGCCCTTTAGTGCTGGCCTGCTATAAATACCTCCGGGTGGCGCGCCAGTTCCAGCACCAGTGGCATGGGAAACTCTCTCCCTCCTGTAGCCCATTGCTTGACCACTCAAGTCCAGTCTGGGAAGGCTTTAGTCAGTAGGCTGCCCCGAAGGGTGGACGGGTGGGTAGATGGGTGGTGAGGTGTGTTGAGTGTGAACGGTGTAGGGAAACAGTATGGAGCTCTGTATGTAGCAGTGATGGTCTTCCTGTTTGTTTTGTCTGCATCTCTGAGGAGTATCCCTGTGTCTCTTCCCTTTCTGCTGCACTGTCATCTTCCTTTTTAAAAGGCTTCATGTATACTGCATTTATGCTGTTTTGCCTTATGAAGATTGTATGAATATGTGCTTTTCAAACTGTTAAAAAAAAGAGATCCCCTTTTCTTCACTGCACTGAAGCGTTTGTTATGTTACTCCCCCAAAAATTGATTTAGACTTTTCAAAGGTTTGTTCTTCACAGTGCTGTCTCCCTGTGTCGATGCACGACAGGCTCAGCTCATATTTTCAGAGTTTGAGGTAATAGTTTTAAACTGACAGACTAAACATCTCTCTCCCCAGCTGTTCCACTTCTACAGAGTAAATAGTTTTAGGTGCACAAACGCACACGTGCACGAGCTGAATGACTGTCTCAGTCTAATGATTTTTTTTCTTTTTTTTTGATTTGGGGGGTTTCTGGAGAATTTGCTGGATTTTCACTGAAAGGATATGAATGTGGGCGCTCGCGGGTCACTTTCTTATCATTACAGCCTGTGCGTCTTTGAAAAGCAGGTATCCATTATAGATGTATACAGTAGATGCAAAGCAGATACTATGCTTGCGCTGTGCTAGTTCACATATTGTTTTTTTGGGGGGGTGTTTTAGGCCACTGAGAGCTCATGAATTAAATGCCTGTGCTGACTTAGATTGGGCCTGTTCCAGCATCAACTAAAAAGAGGTACTTGAGATCAAAGCTTTTTGTTTGGTCATTTAGCATGCTGAGTCTACAGATTAAATGTCTTTGTTGTTCCTTTTTCCTCCTCACACCTCTTAACATTCTCCCCGTGTCTCTTTTTCTATCCCTCTCTTAATACTCTTCTTTTCTCTCTCTCTCACCCCTACAAGGCTCACTTGTTATTTTTTCGTACAAGGTCCTGTAATTAAGTTTGACATAAGCACAGGGATTAAATATGTGGTTGAGGAGGGAGAGAAAGGAGCTCTGTTACAATCTCAAGGCCAGCTGTAAAATGGAACCAGATTGCGACACTTGGAGTTGGAAAGTTTGGGAAAGGAGCTTCAGAGCACAGCCAAGAGACTACTGAGACTCTGGCCAAAAAGGCTAATATTAAAAATCCTTAGGCAGAAGACTAACACTCAGTCCGATCCAATGATAATTTCTTTTTCAGCTAAAAGACTGCCATCACCTCCAGCTAAACGTTAACTGTTGTCTGTCCAACCAGATGACTGATAATTTCACCCCAGCCAAACTCTGCTGCCAAAATAACACCAGAAAGCTAAATACTGCCTAGTTAACTGCACATTTACAGCCTATGACCATAATGTATTGTTTCCCTTAACCGCAAAACAACTAATTTGTCTGCCAGTTTATATTTAGTTATCAAAGCCAATAAACTACACATTCGTATTAAAACCAGATGGTATAGTCACATGTTTTTATAGGTGCATAAGCAGCCAAATGAATTTTACAAGTGAAGAAAAAGGAGCTCACCCGTTACCTTTTAATTGTAAGAACGGAAAAGTGATTGTAACTCTAAAGCACAAATGCAGCGGGGGAAACTGTTTCACATGCTATCACTCAATCACTGACACCAAATATAGAAATATAGGCTAAGATCAGCCCCCAGTGCACCGAGCGTGTCAATAGGATTTTCTTCTGTTCTGAACTCTGAGAGGTCTCACATGGAACTTTGCATTCTTAAATAACTCTGGCAAAACGCTTTAATCTTAATGAGTCTGAACAGCAAATCTCTCATCTGCAGCAAAAAGGATTAGGAATGCAGAAAAAAAGACTGCCGTTCCACTTTGATGAATTGTGTTTAGAAAATCCCTGGGCATGAAGTTCCCCCAATGAACAAAGCGTTAGGCGAGAACGGATGCTTTTAAACAACACAACTTATCTGGGAAAAACAGAACATGTATTTAAGTGAAAATACAAAAGCAGAGCTGATTCGACTCCTCTGCAAATGATAAAAGTGACTAAGTTTTTTCTTTGCTTTTTTTCTCTCCTCAATCCACTCAGCTACTTTTGGAATCAAACCTGGAGTAGCTTTGCACAAATTACGTGTATTGTGTTTTCAGTGCTTCATCAGTGTTTATTTATTTCCCGTGATGCCTTCTGACATTGTTAAGAGTAAATAAATGAATTCATAATTTTTCTTTCACCTCTTGGTAAAAGTTCTTGAAAATGGCTGATGCGCTGATGAAAAAGGAAGCTGATGAACAAAGACAGTTAAGTGCCAAGAGGTGTTGCTTCCAAAGCCGCGAGACTCTGCTGCTTCCACTGTAGTTTGCTGTGGTTTTCCTCATTGCTTAAACAACACCAAACTTTTTGAGTTAAGCGTGGAAGCGTAGTTACTTAAGTATGCTATTATGCAGAGGTGTTTATTTGTACTTGATTAATACATTATTGATAATATGTTAATGTAATCCAAATCAAAGCAGTTCAGCATTTACTTGATTAATTATTACTCTGTGGTGTAATTCCCCCAAACAGTCTCTCTGAGTGGTATGGGTTAGAGCAGTAAGCCTCTGGCTAGTTCAGACTGCTCAAACTACAAAGAGCCTCACTGCACTGGGACCTGCTCTGGGTTCCCCCTTTCCAACTCTCCACCCACCACCCCAAATGCCTCCAGGCCTTTGGAGATCTACCCTGGCTGATGTTTGCTGTATTTATTTTACCTTTCCGTCCAAATCAACGCCTCCCTTTGTTTCTTTTAATGGACGTAGGAAAGAGATATTGCTGATCCAGGTCAAACCTAAGCTCCATATTAATGAAAAAACACCAGATACAGTAAATAGCCTCTTGAAAAAAACAAACATATCAGAAGGCTGTGCTTTTCTATTTTATTTTATTTTGTTTTATTCCAAGTGTATAGTTTTCTTCACAGCACAAGTCTCTGTGTTGTAGAGACATCAGCGCCTTGTGTGTGTGTATGTGTGTGTGTGCAGCGTAGTGATAAATATTACCATGTACTTGACCTATATTGATCCCCCACTAGGATGTGTACCCACTCCACCACGATGAGCCTAAACATCTGGTCACCAGAGTGTTTCTTTGAATGACAGATAACATCTGGGAAGACTGCTGCTATCACAGGAAACAATGTTCCTATCTCCCCCTCCCCGCCTTTCTGCCTCTACCCCCTGTCCCTCTTTCCCCTTGTCCTGCTCATAAGCACATCCCTCTCATTGATTTCCCATTAACCCCTTCTAGACTGTGAGTATCTGCCCACCCAGACAAGCAGACACCAGTGGATTGATTAACGACATAATGGCATCACTATTGCTGCCTGTTCTCATCAGTCTGACCAGGTCTGCAGACCGGCCCGGTCCATGTCCAGCTGTCTGTTGCAGTCGTCCACGTTTTTCTCCTCTTGTTATATTTTACTGTTTTCAGTCCCACTTTGCCTTATTATTGCTCCCTTTATGTTCCCCTCACTTCTCATCCACCTCAATCCTTCTGTTGTTTTTCTTCCTTCTTCCTTTTTTTCCATCTCTAACTTTGTGTCCTTATGATCCTGCGTCCTATGCATCTTCTACCCCTCACGCAGCTCGCTGTTAATATTCACCTGGCATTCAGCCTCAGGGCACATGTGTAGAACCACCGTTTGAAACACGGTACTCGACGCTCCCGTTTGCTTTCACGATAGCATGATAAAACACACGTGTCTGTGCACAATACATCTCATCCTATGAACTGGCAGTTACATGCTGATTAGTGTCATTGAGGACAGTGTATTGGAGCTCATTCAAAGTCTGAGATGAACTGTGGCGCACACATTTAGTGGCATCAAAAAATAACAGTACAGCTTTAGTTGTGTTCGCCGTAAAAATGGAACGCTGGTTAAAAATTGCCCACTGATGAGACTGCAACGGATGGGAAAATAAATCGTAATATGTGTGGGTGGGTGTTTTGAGATCTATGTATGTTTAGATTTTTTTCCTTTTGTTTTTAAATAGACTGTCTGCTATGATATGCACAGTATACATACATAAAAGGACGCAGTATCTGTTTCAGCATGTATTTCCTCCTTCGCTTTGGCAACTGCTTTGGTGGCAAAAATAAAGTAAATGTGTGTTTGTTAAATTGTGTTTGTGAGCCACAACGGAGGCAAGTTAGAAAAAGCCCTTCATTTAAGCATGGCGTGCCTCCATCAGTCCCAGTCTCTGATGTACAAAGAGCCCAGAGGAAGGAGCTTCACAGCTGTTTGTAAACTATGAGAACAGGAAAGGTCAACAAAGTAATGCTGTGCGTTTTTTGTAACGCATTTTCATCTCTCTCTGTTCCATAGTGAGACAGCAGGGCTGCGCCCTGCTTCAGTAGTACTGGTGCATTTAAATTACTGTTCTTGCCTGGAGAATAATGGTGAAAGCATAACCCCATTGTATTCTTTGATAAATTCTGGAAAATGCATGGTATAAGCTGAGGAAGAGGCGCGGTTTAAGGGCACAATTGCCTTGCAAATCTACCATGGCAAAGTTTTTCTGGGGGAGAGAGAAAGAGACGGGGAGGAAGAGAGTGGTGAGAGGAAGGGGAAATGTGGAATTGAGGGTTGAAGGAGAAAGAAAAGTGAGAGGGAGATGGTAGGATCCAGCACATGGGTAGAGTTGTAGTTGGAGGCGGGGGGGTCTGCATTGCAGGGACATGTGTTATCTCTGGGTGCAGAGGTCTTTGTTTGCAGGGCAGAGAGGTATAGATTTCCTCTCCATGTCAGCGCCTTTATTTAGGGCTCAGCACAGAGGGGACAATGGCAAACTAATCCACTACTGAATCAGGATTAATATTCAAGCTGAAAATATTAATTCACAGCCACAAGGAGGAAATGCAGAATGTGTCAAAATACTCAAACAAACAAAGAACAAAAAAGCCAGAGATCCTTGACCAAAAATTCCATCTCGAGTGCATTATTTTACTGCGTCCTGCAGTCTCGTCTCAGCATTCTGTTTGATTTCTGTATTAATCTTCATAATGATTTTCTATAGAAGAGCGAGAGCTAGGGGAAGCTGAAGAGCTGCATGTTGTTTTTGGCTATTCTCCTCACTAAGCTCTGGATTTAAGATCTGGATTTGAATATTTATGATAGAAAATAATGGAGGTTATAAAAATAAGTCCCTGCAGAGCTGGGCTGTAAGTTATAGGGGTAAGCAATGCCTCCCACATCAAAGAAGCCTGGAGATGTTGGCCAGTAGTCTGCTGCCTGTTGAAGCCTATAGCTCTTCATCCCGACCAGCAGAGAGTCTGGTTCTGCTGAAGATGAAGGATCCAGAAGTGTCGCTCAGCATCAGAGTCCTTACGAGCCTCAAAACAACAAGAGAAAAGAAATCTGCCATTAGGGTGACATCACTTGACTTGTTTCAAATGTAGTTTCACTTTTTTGGAGACTGGAAACAAGTGACAGCATTTTTTCAGCAGCAGGTTCTAGTTTCAACATAATATCACTTGATCCAAAAAGATGTTTTAAACATGCTGGTTTGCATTTGAAACAAGTGACATTTTGCCTTCCATTTCCAGTTTTTCCTTTTTTTTTTCCTTGGAAACTTAGATGTTAACATTGAACACTAATGACAACATTATTTCAGAGAACTGTGGAAATAAAAATGTTCTCCATTGTTCTTTTTTTCAGCGTCTGAGCCTGAAAGCTTAGCATGAACATTCACAGGCTGGGTCTGAACTGTTTGACATAAACTGTATATTCAAACAATTTATATAATTTTTTTATATTTAATTTTATATATATTATATTTTTATTTTTTTTAGGGGTGCAACGATACACAAAATTCACAGTTCGGTTTGGTTCGATACTTTGGTGTCACGGTTTGATATTTTTTTGATTAAAAAAAATGTTCATGCTTTTTTAATTTGTCATTTATTAAAATTATAAATATATATTTTAAGTCAAACGTACAGTTTTTAAATTTAATGTTGCTGAAACAACAAAGTAATAAAAAATAAATAAATCTATCTGATGGAGAAATCACTCATCTTTGGAAAAGAGAGTTTATTACAGAGAAATGGGCTCTTTCCAAAATAAAAGCTATACTATACGCTTCTTCTGGGCTATATTCTCAGCAGCATATTAAACATATCAGGTCCCCATAAGGAGAATCATGTGCTAACGGCTGTCTAAATGACTCGGGTAAAGTTTGTAGCATGCGTGCTTGTTGTTTTTGTCTGCTTCCACTTGTCTTTGCACTAGGATGCTGTCGGAGTAAATGTGCAGTCATATTCATTTTGTTCTCACTAGTGCTGTCAGCGTTAATCTGAAATGACGCTAACGCCACAACAGGGCAAATCTCCGTTAACGAGCTACCGTGGATTGCCTGGTGGGTGGGGCTGGACAGCGTCAACACGTTAACGAGCAAACTGCTAACGCACTAGTTCCCACCCATGTGATTGAGCATTGCGTGGCACATCCGACACACTGTTTTACTTTTGTCCATGACGCGCTTACCTTCAGGGTCATACTTCACATGAAGACCAAAATAGTTCCAAAGGCCAGATCTGAATGAGGGTGGGGGAGGTTCAATTTGCCATGTTGCAACGAGCTTAGCATCTGTCTTGCTAGCTTGCACTGCGCTCAGTGGATCTGCGCTCGACAATGCAGCCTAGGCGGAGTAGTCGAACGCAGATCCACTGAGCTCTCAGCACAGACAGCATCATCAGAAGAAAAGTTGATCAAATAAATGAAAAATTTTGTATTGTTCGATACATATGCGTACCGAACCAAAAGCACTGTATCGAACGGTTCAATATCGATAAGAGTATCGTTGTACCCCTAATATATATATATATATATGTATATACACCTTGTATAGTATTTTTGAATTGTTTTAGAACATTAACAGTTGTTATCCAAACCATAACCCAAACACGCACACAGGCAGTGTAATCCCACACTGGGGGGTAGAGGCCTGTTGTAAACCAGCCTCAAAAAACCATTGTGATGTTCAAAGGGACTTCACAGAGGCTCCAACCATTGATAAGGCCTAATGTAATGAGGCACTGTAAACTTCATCTTTTATACATGGCAACATAATGTGAAAGGTCATCTTATCTTAATCCTCAAATCTGCAGCATCCAGGCCCGTGGCCCCATTTCATGAAGTTAAAGAAATAATCTTAGAGACCACTCTGAAGACGGCCCTTATTATCTTCTCCGCAAGGTCCAATCAGAAGATGTCATTAGAGTGTACTATGAATGCACTGTAAGGAATAATTATTTCTTTTTTTTTTAATCGGCCCCAATCATATCATAGAATCAGCTGGACTGTGTGCTCATGGGGAGAAGCTTTATTATGTCCAGTGATTAATCATCAAGCACTACCTTATCCCTCTTAGACACGCTTGCACACTGCAGGCGTGGTTCATAGAAGGAAGATGGAAATGCATCACCTTCATCAGCATCCTGCTTACCTGATTTTTCCATTACTTTCAGTTCACCCTGTTATAAAGTAGCATACCGTCATCTTTTGCCCAATTAATGCTTTTTTTTTTTACATGCCTTACAGTCATGATTGGATTTTGTTTAACTTATTGATCTGATTCGGGGGGTTTTCCCTTTTGATTAATCACCAACAGAAGTAACAATATGTCATTAAATTCTAAACAAATTGAGGACCAATTACATACCCAGTCAGGCTGAAGTGACTATTGTGTGAATTAATTCAGGTCAAAAAGGTTATTGTCTCAAGACTAAGTTTGGGCAATTTGTTGTTTCAGAATCCTTTGTTCTCAAACTGAAAGTGTGTCAAATGTAGACAGATTGTGAAATATTTATTCCTTGACTGCAGATCATATTAGAGTGTTATTGTTTGTTTCGTTTTGTATTCCACCCCTAATTTGCCAGTGGTACAGTTTTTTGGCAAGTCTAACAAACACACATCAACTTTAACAAAGGTAGAGCCTATCCTGTAGCTTTAATTAGAAGGAAATTGTAAACAGACGCATGCCGTTCTTTTACGGATTATCTATACTTTATGACTGAATGTTTGAAGTTATGAGGGATTCTGAATCAGCAGTGCTCGAGTGGTGCTCTTATAGGACATTGTTGTCTTCAATTATTTTCAGTTATATTCCCGTCTGTAAGAGGCAGAAGATCATTTATTATTTAAAGATGCAATCGTTGCTGTTTATCTGGGATTTTTAAAACCGGGTTATCTTTTCACATAGTTTTTTTTGATTAAATGGAACAAAGTGTAATAAAATGCAGTTTCAAATAGATGCTTGTCTCTCTAGTGCAAGAGCTCATCTGCCATTATTGTGATTTAATATGAACGGTGCCAAGCAGCTGCCGAGAGACGGGATCTAACGAGCATCAGGGATGCTTTAGTATGTACATAAAGGGTCTCACACAGACAAGCTGCCAAAGACATGCATGCAAATACACATATAGGTGCTGACTAACAATGTCATATATCTTCATCCATATGTAGTAGATAAACACGGCAAACTGAAAGACTTGCAGCTAACTTTTGCAGGTGGATTAGTTCATTTTCTTTGGAAATAATAATGATTTGAACAAAGATTTTAAATTAAGCACACTGAGATCAAACAGCAGATTTTTTTTCCTGCATGCTGTTTGTTTACCAGACAGCAAGAAGGAACAGGCTACAACACTACCCTACTGTAGTTGTACAATGCATTTTCCTACTTAATTCATTACTCTATAAAATTGGCATTCGCAGAGCTTCATCCCCAAACAGCAATGCAAAAATAAAACTTTTTCCCCATATTTTTTGCATACCATCACTAGTATCCAGTAGCTTCCCTCTTGTTACTTTTAGTACTTAACTTCACACTAAAGCCCCTGAGACCCCACTATCGGGAGATTAGGCTAGCGTCAGTTGAAGTAGACAATCTGCAATCAATACCTGTGATATAAGCAGTCTGCCTGGGTCAGGCGACCTTGCTGTACGGGACCCACAGCAAGTCTTGTAACGTCCTCATAGATTCTGGGTGACTGACCCCTGACGACCTGGGCAGATAAGGTCAGTCTGACCAGAGTGACCTAGAGCAAAGAGGCCAGTGTCCAGTCAGTCTGGCTGTCCTATAATGAAGTGGTCAGTATTGCTTTTCTGTCACTCAGCAATTACAGGAAGAGATATGGCGCCATAGATAGGTGCTGAATGCACATGGAGGCAGTAGCCACAGAATTACATTCACGAGGACCAGTAAAGTGACATGTAAACTACTCTAATATGGGCTGGTAATGACCGGGAGCAAGATGGATCAAAAGGAGTCTGACAATATCAGTACAGCTGCATTGCTTCCATGTACGCAGGCTCATGAAGCACATCTGTACAGCTTGTGGTTATTACCTGCTTTTAAATATCTAATGACTTTTTGTTAAGAAGTATAAAAACTATAAGTGTTCCTTATTGGAACCAGTATTACTTACAATGTCATATATATAACAACCACTGCAAATAAATTGTAAATTAATAGCTTAACTTTGGCAAATACTAAATTTACTGTCGACAAACAATAACATTATAATTAAAATAGTTTACTAGAATGACCCAAAGCTATAGTTAACTGTGGATTTTCTGAAAATAGTAACTTTTACTAAATGTCTAAATGTATTTTATCAGTAATCAGCCCTTGATTAAAGATGTTCCAGATTTATTAATGACACAGGTGTAGCTTGCCGAGTGAAGAGAAACCACAATGAAAGACAGACAAACATGTGTCACAATGTTTCAGCCCTGGCCTTTTGTGCTCTTCGACACAGGTCAGGGGCTAGGAAATCCCCAGCCATCCAGCAGCTGCCATCACAGACTCATAGCATTCTTCTGTGTGCTAACTATTTAGTTGTCAGTGATTTGGTTAAGTGGAATTGACTTTTATCTGCGGTGTGCTATGGGGCTGCCACTGGCAATTCAGAATCCCCCTTCCTCAGCTCCCATCTTATCCTGGTGTCACATCCAGCACATTGCTATTGGCAGCTGAGCCAAGCCTAATCAATAGCCCAGGTCAGGGATGGCCCGCGGCTCTGCTGTGGGTGGGCTATTGATCCGACACATACACTCCCACAGGTCGCCCTGACAAACCGGGAAGTCGTGGCGTTGGACGAAGTGAGAGAGCGGGGAAGAGGGAGATGACAAATTAACAGCGCTGCTTTCTGACTGCTGTAACCGCTGACAAAATCCTGTCATGAAAATAATTTATTTATTCCCTAGCAAGGAGTGCACTGTGTACTCTTGATTTAAGGTGGCTCGAAAGGATTATTATTCGATTTGATATTTCAAATGGAAGTGATTGGATGCCGTGAAAGGCTGACCGCACATTAAAATCAAGACCAGGAGCAAAAAAAAAACCCAGATAAAACATTTCAAATGCAAGCCCATCATAACCGCACAAGATGTCTGCCCCCGTCTCCCTTTCTTTCTCTTCTCTTCGCACCTTCATTTCTTTCTCTTTGCTTTGTGTATCCTCTGTTGACACTCTATCAGACCTGTGGCCAATGAGCAAGAGTCTAGTTATTTTTGTTGCAGTTTTAAATGTTGCTCCCCAAGCTCCTTATCAGCGCCACACTAAGAACTCTTGGGAACAATTAAACATGGGCTTTAACTCAAGTCTAACCACAGAGGTAAAAATAATCGCACAATGTTTCCAAATGGAAGCGGCTTCAAAAGAGCTATTCAGTTATCACAAGCTGTCTGCCTCTCCCGCCTGTATTCCCAAACTAAATCTCTGTCGCTGTGGAACTATTGGAACATATGACAAGCATATTTACTCAGCTTCACAAACCAGGCCCATGTGGAATTCAAAGGCGTTTTTTTTTAACATGTTCCTTTTTTTTTCATTGCTGGAATTGACAGTTGAATAAATATGTACTGTCTATGAGACTTTGTTGTCGTATACTGGAGATCCTCTGCAGAACAGGCAATTATATATGCTATTACAGGAATATGTCTTGTTCCGGTTACAGGGAAATTAAGTTTCTCAGGAAATCTTTTTCATTTTTCATTTTAAAAGTCTTCAGTGGTATGAGAACAGAAATTACTCACAGCAGTTCATTTGCTATTAAATGTAATCTTGAAGTCGTAAGAGGCTGTCCTGCAGTAGTAGCATCCAAATAATTATAGATTAATTTTGTTGACTCTAAAAAGAGCTGATTAATTTTGAAGTCTTGATGGAAGTCATATTGCTCTGGTCTTTCTCTCTTGAAAGACATTTATTGTGTGCTCATATTTCCGGGATGAGGTAAAGATATTGTCGCTGCTCTTAGAAGACTGCACTGGAACTCTTTCATGGTTGTTGTGATTTTTAATTGCGTTCAAAACATGCTTCTGATGTTGTCTTTTTTTCTTCTTCTTCTTCTTTGTTTCACGTTCCAGGTGATGGCGTCATCGTGAATTGCTCTTCTTGTGACCCGGGAGTCCCTAAATCCCAAAAACGTATAGCTTTGGAAAACCCTGGAAATACCTGGAATTCTAGGAGTAAATCACCAAAACTTCTTCAGGTGCCCAGGCACCAGATCTATAGCTTTACATTCTCCTTTATTATTTTTGTGAATACAAAGAAAGAAAGCCTGAACATTAGCAATAGCGTCTGGCCATCCACCATTGCTTCGACAAACCTGCTGTGACCAAGAGGGTGTGACCTTTCTGCCTGCTGACTTCAAACAGACACTTGAAACGAAAACACAGTCAGAGAGGCTTCTGTGTGTTGGAAACTCAGACCAAAAACCCCATCAGGTAAGGCTGTGAAGTCCCCCTTGCTTCTGCTGTCCAAACCCAAAGCCCTTTAACTTCTCCAGGGCTTTGAAGCTAACTTGTCCCCTCTGTATCCCTCACATGGTTAGCTCTCCCTCAGATTTGGGGTAAAGGAAAGTCTGGCTGATAAATGCCCCGCTTTCATGCTCTGCTCACCTGTTTATTCCTCTCAGATTAGAGGATCGGAATAGATTGTGGTTGTTTGGTTGATAGATGCTTATCCTAGGTTCTTCACCAGCCCCTTGCTGACTGGGCCAGTGATCAGCCAGAGCTTAGCGTTGGTGGCGTGGTTATGTGTCACACAGGCATGCTGTACAGATACATAAACTTGCAGACCATCATATGAAAATGTACAGGCCTGTGGACAGGAAATATACTTTATTTTTACACTATGACACACCTACAGTATACCCTCTCTTGCTTTCGATTACAGTTATCAGTATTCCTGTCAGTAATGGGATGTGCAAATATTCCAAGATGTGTGTGTTTTGAAGTTTAAAGGGACAAAAGTGATTTTCAGGCTGATAAAATGTCACCGCTGAGTGTGTGTGTGTGTGTGTGTGTGTGTGTGTGTGTGTGTGTGTGTG
>NW_005187513.1:750496-755062 GCF_000239375.1 Pundamilia nyererei | reverse complement strand
GTGCGTGTTTATTGGTGCTTGTATATTGTCTTTTACTGCATGAGACTAGGTTTGTGCAAAAACGATATACAACATGGTTTTGAATCAGAAACATGCAACGGGGCACATTTGTGACGCATGTATGCATTTTTTGGGCTAACGAAATAAGCATTTCTTTTTTTTGATTGACTTTAAAAGAAGCTTTCCTCCAAGTTTCATAAGTTGTTTTTTTGTTTTTTTAGAACACTGACAACGTAGCTTCACACATTGATTAGGACCTGATCCCAGGTTATCTGGACTATATTAAGTTATTCTGCTTGATAAGATAATAAGCAAACTTCTGGCTGAGCAGCATAGCATGAGTCAAATAGCGTCATATGTAAAATAAAGATTGAGGTTAAGGTTTTGCACATATGTAGCAAACAATTTCCTTTTCGTCATGCAAAAGGCAAATATGTTCATCTTGGTTTGTCAACCAAAAATTAATGTATTACTTTGCACTCTGAAAACAAGCGAAATTGAGAATATAATTTGTTTATGTAATCAAGTGACTGTACTGGAGCAAACATAAAAGCAACAGGACACGCTGAGTGGCATGAGTTATGTCTTAAAGGAGTTAAAAAGATTTGTTCGAAAAGTTCAAAGTCATTTAGTAAAATTTGGGTCACTGAAATTGAATACTTAACAGCAAGTTGTTGTTTAAAAAATAATGAGGAAAAGGGAAAAAAAGAAATACACGGAAATGTTTTTCTTCTCCTGCATCTTTAAATGATATTTTTAGTGCTGGCAAAAATAATACACTTGAAAGCTCATGAAACAATATTTATCATCTTGGACCTAATTAAGGACGTGATCTGAAATGTATTTTCTATAAAGTCTGATTTAGGACCCACAGGGTCAGCTGCCTCAGAAATAGGGCAACAATAATACAGCAGGAGTCAGGAGTGGAAAGGCCTCCAGTCTGGGGGAAAGCAACTCCCCTCCCTGGTCTGTGTGCTGATGGAGCTGTGCTATTGCCCAGGGCTCCACAGCTCCAGGGCTCCGACACTAGACCTTATTTTTCAAGTGGGCAGCACACTGTTCTGCTACTGTTGGGGTTACTCCCTTTGTGCCAGCCCTCCCCTTTTAGAGAAAAAGACATGCATGATTTCATACATGAAAGATATATGTAATTGGACAGCGGGGCCTATGCAATACATTTACAATTCTAAACAGCATATGTGAAAACCACCTTCCACTTTCTCTCCCCGTTTCTTCCTGAGGAAATGTATTTGAACATATCAGAAATATAAGATCAGAAAACAGAGGCGACACGGGTTACCATTCTTGTTACGTGCTTTGTATTGCATGTGAGTGCGCTTTGTCGGCGTGTGGCTCAGGGAATTGTCTCATAGCATTAAGAGAAACACAGCGTATTGGGGCATCTTTTGCAATAGATGCCTATTGTGACATCCTCAGTAGTAAATCCGAAGCTGCCATTACTTGTTCGCTCTTTTTGGCTTGGGTTAGGGGTTAATATCAGCCTCGCAGTAACAAGGGAACTCGTGTCAGGATGTGATGGTTTAGTTGACAATTTAAAAAAAAATAATGCAATCAGTCGATAAAAATATAGACATAAAATATACACAGAGTAATCATTTTAATCTGTAACTGTAAAAGTAAAATGCAGTACATATGTAGAAAAAGTGGGGGGTTATACATTGCTTTAGATGCTGGTTATGTTTTTTTTAGTGAATGTATTCAAATGAACTCTTAAAATACGAAAGAAAGGGAGATGTAACTCTGTGACATTTAAACATTTCATTGTGGAAAGCAATCCATGCTTACTTTGGCATCTAAAAATAATTTTTAAACAGTTCACAGCCCCAATGTACAGAAATCAGTTGACTGGACTGAGTGACCACTCAAAGATGCAAAGATTTACTTCTGTTGTTTAAAACTGGTCATTGAAATGTAAAAGGATTTATTATAAGCTTGAACTTTCCTTTAATTGTAACGTTCAAGCTTAATATGAGCCAGAGACTAACTTGGTGATTCCAAGATTAATTTACAAACAGTCATGACGTGAATTAATATGTGTCTGTGATTCAACGCACTCATTTTATCCTCTAAGCTATGAAACAGAATATCACATCACTGTCGCTCATTTGACCACAGGGAAGGTATGACCTTTTGGAATTCAAAGACAGTTTTTCATGTTGATATCTTTTTGCCCTTATAAGCAGCAAAACAACTGTATAAGTGGATCAGATTCAGCCGATAACACCACAACGTTGTAGTGATGCACAGCGTTGCAAATGATTTAGTAACTACTTATCTGACAGAATTAGAAGTGTTACTACATTGTTCCTGCTTGCTGCTAACACATCTGTCACTCTCTTGTCACTGTTTGTGTTACTGCCTGTGTGTTTTTTAACACAGTAAAAAGTAAAAGAGCCCTTTCCTGCCACCCCCCCCAAACCTCCAGTGTCACATATGCAGTAGACACACAACAAAAATAAAAGTGCTTGAATTAGGTAAAGGGCATTTCTGTCACAGCAACGAGGTCAGTTGATTGCTGCACACGCGCTAAAAAATACATAATACAGAAGTGATCTTAGCACGATGGCAGGGCATGTGAGATGCGTGCTCCTAGTAGCAGGGATACAGGTGTCATTACTGAGCATCATCCCTGTGCCATATGCAAGGCTTCTGACTGTCTGCGTGACAGCTCCGAGTCCAAGTTGAAAAGTTCAACTTGTGAAGTTGATTTTCCTCTGAGGAATTGCTTTTATAAGCCATCTTTATGGTCATTCATTGCATTATTATACATATATATTTGCATATATATAGTAGTAACATGACACCGGTGACAATAACGCTCGTGCAGACCTCCTGGTTTAAGGTCTTAGCCCTGTGCTCCTGTAATTTTTCTGTCACTGCAAAAAGTAAACACCTTTGCTATTAAATCCCTTAACAAGCTAACACCTAAAAAAAAAAAAGGAACAGCACCATTAATCACCGGTTTTTATTGGCTTCAGGAACACTCACCTCCGCTGAGGTATTTAGAGAACATGACCACAACCCTTCCAACTCACCACACACAGCATATAGGTGGGGCTGCCTGCCACCAAGACGAGGTTTAGGAGAGCTGATAGGGGTTAAGCATCCATAATTCTGCCTCAGTTGCTTTGACCAGCTTAAATTGCTTTCACACAACCAGAGGGCTTCTTCACAGTACTGGAGGTTTGATAGCGTGGGGTTTTGGATGAGCCTGTTGGCTTTGTTTCTTAACTAGATGCAGCACAGATGCTGTCTCTGCATCAGTAGGGCGTTGTGTGGAGAGGTATGATATGGGTAGTTGATTTCCATGCAAAATTCCCTACGATCCCAACCTTGTCTGTCTTCACTTCTCTCACTTGTCTGAGTCGCAGCCTGCTGACTGGGTGTAGTAAATAGGTCCTGAATAGCCGCTGAATATATGAAGACAAATCAAAAGCTGTCTTTGTGTTCACTTTAGATTGAGCTACACCTGTGCATTATATCTGCTGTGGATCATTTTTCTTGAATTGCCATCAGTGTTGTTATTCACTGTCATTGATTTGAATTGATTAATTCTCACTCCAATAATCACCAACTGTGTGGTTAATTTGGCATATTTAAAGCCTTATAATATAACCTGGTGCATGCTCTGTTATTTCAAACTCTGTCCTCTAAGTCCTCCCTTGGTGCTTTTTTTAAATTTATGCATTCAACTGTTCCTGCCAGATGATTATTACGGTTTTTATTCTTGTGAATCAACGGTAGGCAAACTTGAAACTGTGTCTGTCCCGTGTGACACAGGCCATTGTCTGCAGAAATATGGTGCAGCGTCCCAGAGGCTGCGGGTGACGCAGGATTTGGATTTGACCTCTGGCGACAGTCCTGGATCTGTGTGTTTGCCCTCCATGTCGCTTCCACCTGTCATATTTTATCTCGTTGTGTTGTTAGGGGGTATTTCTTTACATCAAGGAAAATTAACTCTAACTTTCTCACGTTCGATTGAAAATTCAGCGAGCACCAAGTGGCATTTAAATAAGTTTTGCGCTGTGAGGATCTGCGAGTCTTCTCTTTGGGTCGGTTTACCATCAGCTAAAGTAGCTGTTGCCTGGAGTGGTCATATGGCTCTGATTTGGGATCCCTCTGTTTCAGTGAGCCTCTCTAAAGCGCGTAAAACCCCACGAGTCCCGCCTGTCTCACACCCAGTATCTGTGACAGCAGCTCTAAGGATTTCTCCACTATTCACTGTATCCCCCGATCTGAAATATGCATTATCAGAAGGCCTAGTCTGCGCTTATTTCCTTCCTCCGTTAACAGTGCGTTGCTTTAAAATGATCTCGACATTAAATACGAAATTTATCACATTTGTCCTTAAAACTATGTAGATTGTAATATTTACACAAGCCTTTGCCTTATGTTTTGTTTTTAGCTCAACGCGTGTTCTTCCTCGACGCTTTTATTTATTTTTTTCCAAATATATATTTCTGATTTGGAATTTCTATCTGGCAACACTTGCAAGATGTTTAGATCTGCGCAGAACCTGACATCTTCTTTAGAAAAATACGAAAA
>NW_005187513.1:738897-750439 GCF_000239375.1 Pundamilia nyererei | reverse complement strand
GTGTGTGTGTGTGTGTGTGGAGTTAATCGCTAATATAAATCATTAGTTTAAAAGAAAGTGGCTGAAAATGATTTTGTGTACTTGAAAGAGGTGAGGTGTGATGAGGCTGGACTGCTGTAGAATATCACTGCTCACACGCACCACTGTTGTTTTTACAGTGGTTTGTGCAACATTTGTACACTTGCAATTCGCCACTACGGCGATTACAACAAGAATAACAACAACAACTGTTATTATTATTATTATTATTAGTATTATTTTAATTTTCTGCCTATAAAATATGATGCGACAGAGTGATGCCCCCACTACCACCACACACATACACACACGCAGATACACACGCTCATGTAAACCATGCACAGAGGGGAAGGAGGCAGAGAAACAGGGAGAGTGAGACAAGGAGTCACGCTCGCTGATTTTTGGGGGAACGTACGTGTGTGTGTGTGTGTGTGTGTGTGTGTGTGTGTGTGTGTGTGTGTGTGTGTGTGTGTGTGTGTGTGTTTCTTGATGCGATTCAGTCGCAGTGGTCAGGGGGAAATAATCTGTACAATCAAGCAAAGACAGCAAAACATCGGAGATTTTTTAATGTTTTACGACATTTTTCGAATATTGACAGAATAATTATGGGTTAACACGACCGTCTTTCCAAAATTCAAACGTCAAAACTGTTTCTGAATAATGCATTTGATCATTAATAAGGCAGTACTGGCAGGGCGAGTAAATGGGTGAGAGAGAGGAATTGATATGCCTTCTTTTTTCTCATGTAAATGAGGCAGACTGACCAGACGGTCGCTCGTCATTTATTCTATCCCAAACTCTAAAATCACAACACCAGCAGCAGGAAGCAGGTTCTCTTTTTTTTTACACTTCATGTAGCATTCAGAAATATGACGTAAGCTTTACCCCCGTGTTGCTGGTTTGTATGTATCTATCGTTAACATGTAGGTTAAAAAAATAAAAACAATTTTACATTGTCAACAGACATATTTCAGATGTAGTATGCAATCTCAAAAGAGTTTTAAAAAGAAAAGAAACGTGCAGGGCATATTTGTCCAAGGGAATTTTTTAATATCAATATTTTATTTCAGAAGCACTGGATTAACAACCTAAAATAAAAGAGCAATATTAAAAAAAATTAAATAAAAAATAAAATCACATGAAATAAACAAGCAAATACAACAGCAGGTAGAATATCCCCTTATAAGACATTACAGAAAAAAATACACAAGCAAACAAATAGATCCATGAAAATACTCTAATAAATCTAGAAAGCATGTGAAATATAAATAAAATGATCCAACACACTATGTGATATGTGATGGGCAAGAGTGTAAGTGAAAGAGCACCAAAGACGATTCCAAACGTTGCATTTGATTTTGATAAACAAAAGATCCACCACAGTGATCAGCTGCATCCAGTCAGGAACATTCTGGGGGTGCCAAAAATGGAGGGGGAAAAGGGGGAGGGTGGGGGGCTAGAAAGCTAGAGGCCACAGGCGTGTGTAGGTTTACTTTTTTAAATTGCTGGTTTAGAGAATAAAGCCGAGGAAATAAAATAGTTATAAGTAAAGGTTTGCAAAACGATGTTTTCCCCCTGTCCACAAGGCACGTGGCACACATCCTTCAAGGATGATGGTGGGAAATCATGTGTAGAGTGCAAAGCATGTTACATTTATAGTCCCCAATCCAAAACGATTGTAAAAAGTTAATTCAGAAGTGGAATAGCTGCACTTTTGATTATTTATTTTTCTCTTTTCTGAAGTTGTGTATCAGCAGATTTCTGCAGGACGCCCCGCTAATTAGGCCAAAATTTCGGTTTGATCCGAGCTGGGCATGTTGTTCTTTTTCGCTCTCGGTCAGTCAGAGGCTATTTCAAAACTAGGATAATTTTCGGAGTGAATCTCGTGTCCTTAATGGTCGGTTAAAAAAAAAACAATAAACAAAAACAAAACAAAAAACACGTTTGACTGAAATGTCTGTGATTTCCAACGTTGAAATCCCTCGCCTATTTTGTCCACGCGATAACCTGAACGCGTTTGCGTGCCTCGTTTACATTCGAGTCCGTTTTTAAGATGCAACCACAGACTCAAAGGCAAAGGTGCGCTTTTGCAAAGACCTGGGTCCGCAGGCGCTTGGCTTCCATGAAAGAGCTGATGCGCTACTTGATCCCAGTGGTCAGGCTGAACATAAGAGGGCGCTCCCATTGCACCTGGCTGTGCTGCCCTATCCACCCTAGACACACGGAGCCGGACACCAGCCTCTCTCGTGGGTTCTGCAGCGGTATACAGCGCAGGCTCAACTGTTACATTCGATTGATTATTGAGTGAGGGAAAGGGGGAAAAAGAACAACAAACATGATTTTAAGAAAATTGTATTTTCTCAAAATTTCAAATTATTCCGCATCAGTAAGTTGTACCTTTTTATGAAAAATAATAATATATTGAAAAGTTTTTAAATGTCTGTATTTACAGTTAAGATGGGTAACCTGGGCTCCAGTCTTTCTAGCCTATTATCAGCCCAGCTGGGGTCACTGAGCGGAGGATCGAACCCGCGGGCCGTGCGTGTGGCGTCTTTTAAATGTGTCATTAACATCTTCACTAAAAAGAAAAATCAATTTAATTTTCGTGGTTAAAAAAAAAATATTTGTGTTGTTTCCCTTTGTGTCTCAGCCTGAGCTTCGAGTCCACACGCAATTTTTATTTATATTTTCACAGCATAAGCTCGCTCAGTCGGTTTCCTTAAGAATTTCCTGATGCCCTTTTCATATCTGTTTACCATAGCCTGAACACATGACTGACACTCCTCTTGTTAATATTGCAGCCTATGAACATCTTAAATCCCTAAATCCTTCGGAATATAATGGTCGTTATCTCTTTATAAAGTTATATGACTTTTCTCGATAGCAGCTTTCATCTTTAAATACTTTCACCCCTGCTCATTTCCTCTGTTTCCCTTTGTGCTTTGTCTGGGATTCCGAGTGCATGGCGTACACGCGCGGGCACGCGTAACACGGGAGCACGGTAGCCGATCTGTTAAATAAAGTAAATGTAATTTAATTTGAACACATTAAAGTAAATATTTCTAAAAGCTGACAAGTGCTACACGTGGGTCTCTGACAACCATCACAGAGTGCCGGTCCAAGCACGTTAGTGACGATTATTGGGGGGGGGGGGGGTTTTGCCTTTTGATTGCCCGTTTTTGTTTTTTGCAGTCCTTCATATGGTCAAGCACTTTCATGTGCTCCGCATCTACGGAGAATTTTGCATTTTTAAGCTCCTCTGCCTTTCTTTGTCATATCCACGGGCTGTCATAGCCACAGGTTGTGTTGAATTTGCAATGCCACTCATCGATGTATGCCTATTGAGGCTGGCACGTGGACAGTTATCCTTCCCACTGAGAGGCGCAATTGAATGGTGGTAACACAAAAGCTTCAGACCCTGTCAGTTCCCCCTTTTTCTCTTTTCAGTGATGCATAGGCCCTAAAAGCATCAAGGCCTCTGCCTGACTGCTCTGCCTTTGATTTAGCCTACACTATACTCAATATGGTCGCTGATGGAGTAATATCAATCAGGCCTTTGCATAAATTTGTAAACTGAAGTTTGCATTGTTAGGCTTTAGGCGACTGACTGGCTCAAAGCTGCCTCCTACAAGCCTCAAATTACACCACACTCTTTTATTATCTCGCAGCCCCTTTAACTCCTCTCGCACGCTGTTTTCAACCTATTCATTTTTACAATCTCTTCTTCCCGAGAGAGCAGACACGTCGCAAATCCTCGAGATTCCTGCAGACTGCCTCTCACACTGCAAAAATGCGAGCTGTTCGAAGGGGCGATGCAGTTGTCTTGTTTTTCTAAGAGGGGCATGCTATACAGGCGATGCCGCATTGCTTAAAAACAGGTATCAGTGCCTACCGTGGCTTGTGGAAGGCAAGTGCTGAGGAAATGCCGTGTTACAGCACACCATATATTTTACCAGCAGAGAGAGAGGGAGAGAGAGAAGGGGGAGAGACAGACAGAGAGGGAGGGAGGGAGAGAAAGAGAGCGATGGAAGGGGGGAGTTGGGTCTTGGCCATATAGGATACAATGTAAGAAGTTTGATTTTCATAGGCTCTTCAAAGGAATATATGCTATTGGATCTGTAGAAACGCCGGGTCCCATGGGGTTTCATAACCTTTCTAACCTTTAAGTCAAAGGCCCCTGGAAAATATAAAATATGGTCTAGCATTCATCTACCATCTTCGCCACTGCACCATCACAAAAGGCTAAACACATCGGCTGTGTGAGATCCTCGAAAAAAATAAATAAAAATGACACACATTAGATTTGTCTGTGCCATGCATTTCTATCCGAGACACGCGAAAACAAGCAAACAAACAAAATACATGTTCGGTAGATTTATTAACCCGGTTAAAAGTCGTTTCTTACCAAAGCTTTGTATACTGGGTACTTTGAATCTGTATGATTGGGCAATGTTTCGGCCGGGCTATGTTTGCCTTTTAACTGTTAACTCTGCGTCTGAATTCACCATATAGACCCAGGCTAACAAATCCGTATTGTTTCAATAAACATGGCACGTTGTGTTATCAGGGAAAGCTACTGCTTGTATTCAGTGGACCAGGGACTCTATATGGAAGTGTTTGCACAGAAAGTGTGCACACTAAGAGTGAGGGATTGTCCATTTCCTCGGAGAATCAACAATAAAATTATCATAACAAAGAGCACTGAGAGACTCAAAGGTTGATTTTTTGCAATGCGGTCTTTTCATTCGGAGGAAACGATGGGACATCAGTTACAGAGGAGACGTGCTTTACGGAAATATTATTAAGACAAACAAACGCAGAACCTCAACAAATTCATGTTCGGATCGATCATAAAGGCTTTCAGAATTTCCTGAACACGAAACACCTCAGGAGGAGATGAGACACTGACCACCTGGGCTTCCTGTCATACTATCAGTGTAATTATCACAGCATAGCAAATTCCATGCATACAGACCGGAGTGGACCAAACAAAAAACAAAAAAACGCCTGACACAACTCAGTCACCTTGTCACACATTTATAGTGTTATTATTATTATTTAAGAGAAGGTGCACTTATTGAACACGATGCTGCCAACAAACAAAATCAGTTTAGTAATAGATGTCTTGATAGCCTGTTTCCCCATCACTCCTCTGTGTTTCAGCAAGCCTTTCACTGATGTGCTGGGTAAGAAACAATATATGTATATTTTTTAAATAGCTACTTCAGGCTTATGCACATTATAAATAGCCTTAAAAATTAAATTAGATATAACACACATGTATATGGTTGTGGTTTCAACAAGTTCTTTATTTGGTTGGAGTTTTTTAAG
The DNA here is from genome assembly GCF_000239375.1 of Pundamilia nyererei. Taxonomy (NCBI): domain Eukaryota; kingdom Metazoa; phylum Chordata; class Actinopteri; order Cichliformes; family Cichlidae; genus Pundamilia; species Pundamilia nyererei. The sequence continues at coordinate 745,090 of NW_005187513.1, read as the reverse complement.
AAGCTGAATTTTCTTTGCATACTGTACGAATAAAAGCAGCTCTCACGAGTTTGCCAGATTTACAGGAAAAAAATAAAAAAAATATTTAAAGCTTTTATGGGGTTCTCCTAATATCTTAAATAACAAATTATTTTATATTCCAACACTGCTATAAGATATTGTGCTGAATTTTATTTGGTCTGCAATTTGGAACTGGCTGTAACTGTAAGGACGACACGTCCTTTTCATACCTTCTCCGTCAAACTTGCATTTTGCTCTGTCTTATTCTATAAAACCAAATTTGACAATTTCACATTTCCGTCAGGTGTCATGGCTTTGTTTGCTTTATTTCACTTAAATATACGCACACACATTTTTATGCGAGTTGAGAAACACCTCATTGCTCTAAAGTTGCAGTAGACTTTCATATACGTCTCACCATTGAGCCAGTCACCGTTGTTTTAATTTGATTTGATTTTTATTTGGGAAATAAACGCAAGAATTCAAAAGGATTCCCTTCCATGTTTTTGCAAGGGTCGATCTACACGAAGTTGATCAAAGTTTGACATTTTTGAAGGCGCGCAACACCGCTGTTTAATGCCAACTTCAGTCTCTGGGCAAGTGGCTTTCCTCTTAATGCTTCAAAATGTATAAATGTACACGTACATATAACCTGTTAGTTCTAATATCCAGGGAACTAAGCATGCTCTTTTTTCCCTTTGTTTTTTGCGGGTTACAATAGTAAGCTATACCCTGGCATCCTGCATGCTGCTGTTACAGTACACTTTTGCATAGATGTGGAAATCGCTTTGAAAAAAATAATCATCCCCCCCCGCAAATGTTTATTGTAGTTCTTTGCAAACACGACAGGTCGCTGAATGGTTACAGGTACACTGTGCCGATGACTAGCAGGCGAACTTTTCTGGTCATTTCAGCTGCCGAGAGTCTGATTTGGTTTTCAATAACTTCTTTAAACGTACAATCTAAACTCACTTAAAAAAGAAGAAGAAGAAGAAGAAGAAGAAACATAACCCTCCGTGCAGCTTTGACGAGACCAAATTGGCTCGCATGGACCCAAAAGAGACTGAATAAAATAAAGCCGGGCTGCTTATGCGCTTTAAGTGGCCGAAACATGTGCATATCTTTCATTTTAAAAAGCAAAAACCGCGACAAGAAAACGTTTTCAAAAAGTGGAGGAAAAAAAAAGAGCGGAAGAAAAGCTGCGTCCGTGGCACCGGGCTTTGCCTGCTACGGCTGCCTGCTCCACTATTAACTTTCGCTGCCTTTCCTCTAATCAAACTCTTACTTTCCGCTGTTCTTAATTCCATATTTTCAATTCCTGATCATTACTTTCCTCTTTTTTTCTACTTGTATCTATCCATCCATCCCTCCCTCCCTCCTCTTTCTCCCTCCCTCCCTCCCTCTCTCTCCCGAGCTCTCTCCTTTGCTGAATCTTATTGATCCAGAAGGCGGCTAATTAGCCCTTCCCTTCGTGCCTGTGTAATGAAGCACATGCGCACTGAATTAATCACAGCCATTTTTTGCAGGAAACTAATTAGCAGGAATAAAGATCCAAAGAGTTTTTTCTTTTCAATCATCAGATCTCACTTTCACCTCTTCCTCGCTCCCTCTAACACAAGACTCATCGCCTGCTTTGCATCCAAATTATTTTTATATTGCCTTTAACAACTAATAGTACCTACTTCGTTTTTTACACTCCGCAACAACAATGATCTTTCTTTTGCCACCCTAAGCGCAAACTGACCAAAAGGGGACTGCCTTGATGGGATCTTTAGCTAAATCATCTCAATACTGGATTAAAAAGCGAGGATCACAAACCGGCAGCGAGAAATTGTAAGTTTCAACTTTGCGTTTGTCTCTTTTCCTCTGTTTCAGCGATCCTATTCTTTTCGCTGTCTGACTTATCTGAATCTCTCCTCTCCTATCTGTTCGTAGTTTTTTCGTGTAGCGGACCTGGCTATTCTCACGTTGTGAGAAAAGGCTGGCGATCACAAGTTCATTTCATGCAAGTAGTTGGTTTATTCTCGATTTTTATTCGTATCGTTACCTGTGTTTACATCAGCGTCCGTCCTCTCCTCCTCATGAATGGAAGATAAGAAATAGGCAAGACAGCGATCCACTCCAAGCAGTTGATCGTGGAGAGAGGGGGGGGATAAAAAAAAGCACGGTTTTAAAACAAATGTGTGCTTTTCGGTGGGATCGGGGAAAGGTGTAGAGGGTTTGTGGTTGTCGAGAAACGTGTTTTGAGGCACAAACGCAATGACAGAGGGCTGTGCTGAGCGGCGGACGAAGGGCAGCGGCAGCTCCACATGAGCGCTGCCCAGAAAAGGAGCTCCAAGTCCAGCTAGTGGGGTCCGTGTGTGTCCGGCAGATGGGAACATCTCTCTCTTTCTAAATTTTGACAGATTTCACACTTGCCACATCCACGGGGTTTCACCAACGTCGTGTGCTTATAAAATCCTCTTCTGGATAAAGACATTTTTGTTCTTCTCCGACACGTCTCTGTCTGAAATGGGCAATCCCTCCGCCCTGCCTTAGTTCCTCTAGCTACACTTTCCCCCCTTTACCCCACTTTGTCCATCTTTTCTTTTTTATTTTTCATAGCGGTTTGCCTCTTTCAAGCGTTGTTTTTAAGTCGATACTCGCTCATTCACTGACGGAGTCACATGCAAATCGATCGACGTGTGTGTGTGTGCGTGCATGAGCGGGTTTGTGTTTGCGGGCGCGGTGTGTGCAATGTGAATGTGGTTTGTTGAGGGAAAAACGGAGCCCAGGGTCTCCTTCGTGACAGGAGCGGATCAGCAGGACCTTGTACACGGACAGCCTGAGAGTCTGAGCAGCGCTGCACAGAGCAGACATGCATTTTAGGGAAGACGGCGACAGCCTGCGTCTTCTGCCTCGAACTACTTGGCTACCGTATCTTGACTTTCAAGAAAAGACTTTTCCCCGAGAAACGTTGACCAGAAAGACAACAACACATTGCCTCATTTGACTGACCTTAAGCAGACACTATCATTCCAAAGTTACTGCCGGAAACTTTAAGCGTGGTCCAGGCTAAACCTGCAGGTCACTGAATGCATTTAGTGATCGCTTGTAGGAATAAAAAAAAAGAGTGAGAGAGAGAGAAAAGAAAGTCAAACTGGATATCTTCAAAATAGAACAGACTGCATTGTTGAGTGGAAAACACACGCCTTTTGAAAGAGATGGTCTCAGCTGAAGAGGCCTTTTTCCCCCCAATACAGTTGATTATAGCTTTGATAGGCCAACTAATCTCCCCCTCCCAAAAAACATGAATCTGATCGGAAAAAATAAAGAAATCGGAAATTCTGTTGCCTTGACTGTAATTGAAAGATGAAAATTTCTGTAAATATCCTCAAACATAACGACTACTTTTCAGGAGGACTTGGTCTATATACGGCTTTTTAAAAAAGCGGCGAGAATGATTAGGTAATCTGCGATATATTTCGCGACACAGAGTCGGGAATAGAAAGAGAGAAAAGGGTTTTTCCGAGCGAGCAGAGGCATTGATAGGATATGTGTACCGTTTGGGGAAGCAGAAAGGGGGGTGAGAGGCTGTGTGTGTCTGTCTGTGAGGGTGGGGGGGTAGGTCAGACAGCAAGAAACGGGGGGAACAGGGGTCATGGAGTGAGAGCAGAGATAAAAAAGACAGAGAGGAAACCCCCTCGCAAACAGCCGAGGGATAATGGGGAGAGAGTGGGTCTGGCTGGGGGAACAGGGTGATGGTAGGCTAGTTGTTGGCATGTTTTGGGAGCCACACAAAGCCCGTATGGTTGTCAGCATCTGCAGGATTAAGACTTATTTTAGGATGGGAGAAACGAAAATAGATCGGTAACGGGTTTAATACAATTAAACGTTCATGTAGTCAAGAGGTTGCAAGAGAAAGCCCCCCCCCTTAAAAAGGGGGGGGGGTGCTGCTGAGGGTAGGAGTGCAGAGGGGTCAGATAGCCATGGGCCATAGAGGAGCAATCAGAGGAAGAGGTCAGGTAAACAGATCCCTACCTTTCAGGCTGTAGAGGAGCAGACAGAACGAGATTAGCACTGAGAGAGGAGAGACCAGCATTCTTATTTTTCTTTGCGTTTTTATCGATAATCTGATTCACATTTAAGTCATTTTTTTCTTCTTCTGTACTTTGTATTCCAGTGTCTTTCTGCGACTGCAACAGTAACTTTTATGTGCTTCGAATTTTAAAGGTGTTAATATAGGACAGGTAGGCTGCTGTGCCAAAACATGAGTGATCTCCCTTCCTCCCCTGCCTGACAGTTAACGCTCCACATCCTCCCTCTCTCTCCCTCTTACCTTACAAAACAAAGACAGCAGAAATGTTTACTGTCATCTCACCTGTCTGATTTTCCTGCCTTGCCTCATTGTCATATTTATGTTTAATTATAACAGTTCTAGGAAAAGGTATAGGAATGTCACTGGCTTTATTTTGTGTAATCTATTTCACAAATTGTCAGGAGCTGTGTTTGGTGTCGCTAACTGTAGTATCTCAAGCTCATCTCTGACTGTGATAGTGGAAGTATTCCGCTCAGGTTTAAAGTGCTACCAGAGTGATGTATTTACCACAGACAGCTTGTGTAGAAATATTTGAGGCCATCGTATTTATTTTGATTTGATTTCTTGTGATCAGAGTTATTTCTCCCTCTCCGTTAATATCTTTCTCAAGACTAGGTTATCATTTTTGTTTAGAAGAGTGTTTTTTGCCAAAAGCTCATTTTTAATATTTCCACAAATCCAAAACATTTCAACACAAATAGGTATGGCAAATCACCTAAGCAAAATATGAAGGTAGTATATTCCCTATGTTGACAATAAAAGAAAAAAATATATAGCTTATGGATTTATTTCCCAAATTTAATTGTAATTATTTTTATCAGAATTTTATTAGTGTTATAATTTGATCTTTTTGACATCACACGGTGGATTGTTATGTGAACGTGATGGACAAGTATCTAAATTCTTTTTCTTTCTTTGAAATCAACTGGATTTGATTTTCTTCTCCACCCCAATAGCACTGTGGTGCATTTCGTTGTGAAGCGTGATTCTGGTTGTGATTTATCGTGTACTCACACCTGGTTATTTCTGTGTTCTTTGTGTTGCGATTGTTATTCATAACATGAAGGCAATATTTGGTGTCGTAAAGCTCTGATATGATGTCAGTATTTGCTGTGGAGATGTGCAGTTGCCATTGATCTTGCACGGCAACAAATCGGTTGTCCACTGTTTGCACTTAGCCACCCCCTCATCTTCCATTACAATATTTGATGACAGGTATATTCAGAGAATTCAGGTGTCACTTGACCGAATGAGTGGGAACAGCAGGTCCAGTTTTGTAAACGAGATAAAGGGGAGTTGCAGTCATCACAGATGGGCTTGTTCCGTGGTTTGGGGGGGTAGCACAGAGAAAGGGGAGACAGCGCCTCTGGCTGTCGTAACCCCTTCTCTTCCTCTCCATCTCCCCTCTCTCTCTCACTCTCTCTCTCTCTCCTCCCTCTTTCACTTACCATCCTGTTCTCTGTGTTTTTGCGTTTCGCTCTCCTTAACTCCCACCTTTCCGTGCTTGGGCACCGGTGCCGTGGGAGAGCTCGCTGCCATGTCCTCTGTCGGAGAGAGCCCTCTTTGGGTGAAACAGTAGGCTTGGGCCATGTAGGAGACATTCAGCACAGTTTCACTTGTGTCAGATAAAGTGTGTGTATGTACATATAGAAAACAAAAATCCATCCTGATTTATGCAAAAAAAAATTCTCCATATTATTATTATTATTATTGTTATTGGACGGTTATTAAACAGTCACCAGACAGTTATTTCCTCCTTTCTGTGTATTGTCTGCATGTAAGTCAGATAGTACAATATATGTGACTGGCAGTGATCACAGACGATGACTTTTGAATTTGATGTGTGATTTTGATGCATGGTCATGCAACAAAGACCAGTTTTTCCAGCTGTCCTGCAGCCGAGGCCAGTATTTGCAGTATTTGTGTCATGCTATCATAAAGAAGCGGGCAGGGGGAGGAGGGTGTCTTAGTTAAACACAGATAGTGAGAAAGTGGGATGGGAGAATAGAAGGGATGTCATACTCTAGTGTCTGTGTGTGTGTGTGTGTGTGTGTGTGTGTGTGTGTGTGTGTGTGTGTGTGTGTGTGTGTGTGTGTGTGTGTGTGTGTGTGTGTG
>NW_005187513.1:734514-738877 GCF_000239375.1 Pundamilia nyererei | reverse complement strand
TGTGTGTGTGTGTGTGTGTGTGTGTGTGTGTGTGTGTGTGTGTGTGTGTGTGTGTGTGTGTGTGTGTGTGTGTGTGTGTGTGTGTGTGTGCGTAAGCATGCCTACAGTGTGTGCATGAATTCTCTACCTGATCCCTAATCCCAGTGGCCCCCAGTGTCCAAAAAGAGTTCCTCTTTATCCTCAGAAAGCCATTCCTTTTTTCCTTATAATTCTCTCCCTGTCATTTTTTCTTCCGAGCTTTTCTTCATCTTCAGTGTCATCCTTTTATCTTTAAGTGAAATTGGTTGGTTTTTTTTTTTTTTTTGTGGTTTACTCTTTCACAATATGTTATCGTGTTAACAATCTTGGTTAAATCATTGTGGTAGACACGATTTATGACTGAGAAAGATGCGCACGTGTCTGTGTGTGTGTGTGTGTGTGTATGTGTGCGCGCAGCAGCGTTCAGATTTGTGGGCATACTGCCGTTCTGAAAATCTAATATCTTTTGAGTGTTCCCCATCAAGGTCTTTATATGATACCCTTTTGTTTTTGTAGTCGATGCTTTTATTAATTTTAAACAGTTTCCAAAAATCTAAGCCAGCGTTCAAATCAGAGCAGACCTATGTTGTGAGAACGCAACATCGCTCTCTTATCACACAGACATTAGAAAGATGGGGAGAAGGAGAAGAACACCCCCCCCCATGTTTAGGAGCAAAGTGTGACGTCTAATTTGACTTTCTCCCCTTTAGTGAAGGGTATTCACTGTCTGCCATGGAACAGAGTACAATAATGTGTGACACAAATTTATACAAATTTTCATTCAATTCTAACAATAAATTAGTGCCGTGGAAGTCATGAAAAGGGGATTATAATGTGTTTGTGCATCTCCGTCCTTGACTAGAATCTCAGTATTGCTTCTGTAATAAATGTACAATATCAGTTTTGCAGCAAATAAGGCTGCTTGATAGATAGCGGTGTTGTAACAGTGATAAAGACTGTTTTATTTTTGGGTTGCTGTATCGACTGTGAGTGGAAAGGCTGTGTGATGCATGCCTGTCCCGGCAGTATACTGGCAGTATCGTAAAAGGTGAGTGTGTGTTGTGCATGTGTGTGTGGTAGCTATGACTGACTGTGCATCCTATCTGAGGCAGCAGCAGCTAGCTCTTGCATTTAGGGATGGGAGGAACATCGGTTTTGCGTCGGCATAAGGCTACATATGCCTACACGCGGGCAGGGTAGGGATGACAGGGAGGACTCAAAGGGCTGCAAAATTGAACTGAGCGGCACCCCAGCCCCCCATGAGCCCACCCTTCTCTTGGACCCTGGAGGCCAGCATTCCACCCTCCACGCTAGTGCTTATCATCACAAAGGGCAGAATGCATAAAACATGGAGGACGCTTAGACAGAGGCAGCCCAGGTTGCCTTTCTCTCTCTACACTGAGCCCTGGAACAATACATGGGCCCCTCTGGCCTGTGACTCTGACGACACACACGCCGTCTTTTTTGTCCTCCCCTATTTCTTTGTCATCCTCTTCCTCTTCCTCTGTGTTACTGTGCTCTGTGGAGTGATAACTGCCCTCGTATTGTTTATCTGTGTCTGTGAAATCTACTTTGTGTAACCGAAATGTAAGCGTGCGTGCGTGTGTGCGTGGGTGTGTGTGGGTTGCATGAGGGAGAGGGAGTGACAGGTTCAGAAAAGTGACAGTGCATCAGCTGCATAGCTCCTGCTTTCAGTGCGTGTGTGCGTGTCTATATATGTCTAATAAATATACATATATATATTTTATTATTATAATATTATTATTATTGTGTTATTCATATAATTGACCTATTGAATAGATGCCAGCATTTAGTAATAAAATAAATATTTTATATAAAAGAAGCCATCAGCACGCCATTTTTTCTTGTTGCTAATTTATGCCAGGGTCATCTAATGACCTAAAATCATGGCTTATATTAATACCAATTAAAGTGTGTGTGTTTTAAAATAACAGATCAAATACTATGTGAAAGTGATGCTAATATTTGTTCCTCCATGCAAGTCATTCTCCTCTGCTACTGTGCCCTGTGTTAACACTGCTACACGTGCATAAACAAGCTGTATTTGACTTTTTTTGTATTTACTTACTGACTGATTCACTGATACAGTGAGGTAAAACTGCAATTCGAGTGTTTCTTCTTAATGCAGTGATATTCTATTTTCTTTTTTCACTTCTTGGTTGTAGCTTTAGTTTTGATTTCAGATTTAGGTCATAATGATTTTAATTCCCTTTCTGTGCTTTTGCATAGCATCTACTCCGCTCTGAGACTGTGACAAACAGTAGTTATGTCTGCCTAAGGAGGTATTAGTCTGCATCTGTCTATGCGTTATGAGTGTCTGATAGCTGGGCGGTAGGAATGTACCACTGGGATGTGCTGGACCCCAGCAGGTCTATGGCACTTCCTCTCTGTGTACCTCACAGCTTATCCTCCTCAGGATTACAGAGAGAAGAAAAGAAAAGAGTGATGGCAGGAGCACCCTTTCCCTCTCACACCCGCTTTCCTATTTTTACTCACACGCACACACACATACACACTCTCATACAAATCCCAACAAAAAGTGTAATTCACTTGCAAATGTGTAGTATCCCGACCATGTTGCACGTTGAGGGGATGGAGAGAAAGAGAAGGCGAGGGAGGGGCGGAGATGGAAAGACTGTAGTGTATTTCAGCATTAGACAAGGCTGAGATGAAGCTACAGACTGCTGCTTCCTGTTCATAAAAGGCAGCCGGCTTCATCTGTTCGCCGATAGATTATTTAGGAGTTTGCGCACATCATCTGTTGTTTTGTCTGTGTAAATAACTAAATGTGGGCATGTGTGCATTACAAGATGTCGTACAGAGAGCATGCGAGTCAAAACTTGCCATTTGTCATTCCCCTGGTTTCTCCTGAGGTGGCCTGGTGTTGCTTGCTTGGTGCCCTAGGCGACTGATCTGCCAGCAGTGAAGGGGTTAAGAAGCAGGGATAGCCCTCTTTTGTCTCTGCGGCCCTCTTTGCCATTGTTGTGGTGGAATTGAGCTCAGTGCACCTCACTTGACCACAGCAAAGCAATAAAATGGCCTCTAAGTGCTGTAGCCTCCATAGTCTTCAGATGTCAGCTTTCTTTCAGCTTCTGCATATAGTTTCCTTTTTTCCTCGGTGTTCACTGTACCGTGTATGCATACCTTCTGTGTATTATATTTTTACTAATACATTTAACATAACATGCTGATGCATTTTATTACTCCTACATGACTATATATTTTTTTAACTGCATAGTGAGAAGAACTTTAGCTCTTTGTGTGTGTTTTTTGTTGGAAGGTGCACGTAAATCAGAAACGAAATTCTTTCATTTTTTTAGTTGGTGCTGTGATTGGTTGGATTATATAAAAGAAAATAGCTGTGATGGTCCTTTCCTGAAAACAATATCAATATATATGTTTTCTTTATTAGCTTTCAGTGAATATAAAGCAGCATGGAGCTTTATAGTATGATGGATTTTTATGGAATTGTGCTTTTTTTTTTTTTAAATACATACAATCTGATCACCACCTAAGTCATTATCAAATGAAATGAATAAATTAAAGGACCAGCTGAATAAATGACAGCAGACTTGGATCCTTCAGTTTTTAAGCTATACACTGTATTTTATTATTTTATATTTTCAGTTCTAAAACAAGTAATAATGAAACAAATGCAGGTCATGATATACATATTTCATTTGAGAATGTATTATTATAATGTGGTGTTACCGTGTTCGAATGCACAGATGATTGTTTATAGCAAAGTCCCACCTTGGCAGACGCTGTAATTAAAAAGAAGATATACTGCATGTGCGTCTGTCGCCGTCTCACCTCGTCAAATAAGCATCTACCTCTTGCAGTGAGCATGTTCATGGATTTATGAAAGATTTCTGATTGGCTCAATTATAATTGCCACTGTCCCGAGTTAAAACCATTTATGGCAGGTGTCACACACACAGGCAACGTTATATGGGACACCAACCTGCAATTAAACTAGCAGTTCTTCAAAACCACGATATTACTGCAAGCCTCTACGTTATTCTGAATGGTGTCTCTGTCTTGTGTGCCTTTGCCTCTCCCGTCTCCTCTCTTTGCTTTCCTCCTCCGAAGACACGTGTGGGTTTCACTCTGGGTCTCACTGTACCAAAAACAAATGCTGTTTCTCATTTTCCCTGTGTTAAATGAACAAACATAAGGACTTCAGTGCCTCATAATAAATTGATTAGAGAGTGCAGACTCCCACACAGCAACACCGAAAACTGAAGATGTACAGTGTAACTCTGCGTGTGTGTGTGTGTGTGTGTGTGCGTGTGTGTGTGTGTGTGTGTGTGTGTGTGGCCAG
>NW_005187513.1:718708-734494 GCF_000239375.1 Pundamilia nyererei | reverse complement strand
GTGTGTGTGTGTGTGTGTGTGTGTGTGTGTGTGTGTGTGTGTGTGTGGCCAGCAGAGGAGAAGGCATACTCTCGTTTCCTCCCTAAGCAACTATAAATGTATATTTATCCAGTTTCATGGCATTTGTTGTCTCGTATATACCTTATACTGTTCTCAGCGCTGTTTTGCACCCAGTAGCTGAGGTCTCGTTATGACAGCGCCGTGGCGTTTATGTATTTGATGCGTAAATCTGGTAGACTGTTTGGCTTTCATTCTGATGTTTGGTGTCACAGACCTGAGATCTGGCCTAAGCTGGAGGGGGTGGGGTAAGTCCCATGGGGCTGAGACAAGGCTATAGGGCCGTAACAGACCGGTGACCTCGGCTTTGTGACGTCATTCGCCTCGTCTGGTCACCATGGAATTCATTTTCCCTACTGTTTAATGAATGAAGATGGGGGCCCCGGCTAGTTTATGGAGCTATTAGTTTTTCTGCTGAATATGGAGACCAATGTAAGAATAAGACAGCATAATGGCAATTTATAATAATGACTTTAGGTTAAAACATCCCTTTTATAACTTCTTCACGTCTGTTAGACTTTGGTTTCATTTTAATTAAAGTTTTCTTTTCCTCTTTTATTGAACTTGTGACTTTTCAGTTTTACTCAGGTGGCAACACGTTGCAAGCATTGTTGTACAAAAGAGTAAAAAAAAACACACCCTGACCACATATAGGAAGTCAGGCTGAGGTAAGAGCTAGACTCAAAACGGATACTGACTGTTACAACAGTTTTTCTCCTCTTTACATGCTTGTGCCAATTCTTTGACAATAAAGATTCTACTTTCTCCCTTTCAATGTAATGTTTTCTCCTTCCTCTGTGGAGCCTTAAAATGTCTTTTCCCCTATAACAACTCTATATCATGCAAATTTGACTGAGATTTTAAAAAGGCTTCATTTGTGTAATTTGGGCTGTATGTCTTATGTAAATCCAGCGCTGTCCCTGCAAATCAGACGAGGTATCTGTACGAGGACGAGGAAGGCTGTAAAAAAGGCTCCTCTTACTGCCTGCTTTTGTTAGAGCCAGGTGTTTCCTCATGTCGGATCATGCCCTGATGGGGAACAACAGGCCACATGGTAGGTGAGAACCAAGTGTTTAATGCTAGCGGATAGCTTTTCTTTCTGTGGTCTTCCTGTGCCACAAGCAATGCGCAGAAAAACTCTTGCAAACAAGCAGAGTAGACTGGTAAAACCGCTCTCTGTGCTGAGGATTAACACAGGAAGTAGCCCTTGTATGGCGTAGGAGCTGTGTGGATGAACTCTTTCCCTCCCAGCAGCACCAGGAGCAGGACAAGTGTGTAGATGACACAGCTTTTGTTTACACTGGAGAGAATATGGGTTTGGAGGAAAGAGAGAAGAGAGAGAGGCGGTGGTCAGGGCAGGGGGAGGGCAGACACCAGTCTCATCACTTCCTTCCTTTCTGTAGTTTTTCATTTATTTTTTTTTTGACATTTTTCACAAGTTGCCATTGTCAGAACAACAGCAGACAGAAGAGGAAGTGTATAACTGAAGCACATGTCCTGTTAAAACATTTTGCATGAAACATAATCATGGAACATAAATGCGTGAAAAGTTTTTTTTAATGTTTTCAGGCTCTGTCTTTGATCGGTCAGCTTGATCTCTCCTGCTACATCTACCTTTTTTTCTCTACTAGACCAGGAACATTAAACAAGGTTGTAAGTTTTGACCCTGATCAAGACCAAACACTTGTTTCCTATGGGTTTTGTTTTTTTTTAACAACTGCGCAATCATATGTGCAGATGTTCATGGCTGTTTAATTGTACATGGAATATATATGAGTTCTTTCCTGCCTTGTTATAACAAAACAGCAGACTGACACCTGCACTCTGTGTCTCGTTGAGCCCTGTGGTCAGGGTAAAATGTACTTTCACATGACAGATGGGTATGTGGGGCCTTCAACAGGAAGCCTGGCTTCAGTGTTTCACAATCTCGCCAGAAACAAGAACTGAGTACCCGCACTATGGTGAGCCGTCCGCCTTTTTTGTAATGGATGCCAGCTTGCCTGTAGTGGGTACAAGCACGGGGTGGAGGGAGGGGTACCCCAACATAAGTGGACCCCTGAGACCTCCTGGAGGGTAGAGGTGTGGCGAACGTCTGTTTTGGGCATGGCTTGTGTCAGCGTGTTTAGTGTTTGCCTGTGAGGGCATTTATATGCAAATGCTAAACAACCTATTGGGGTAGCTAATTACAGCAGGGCCTTTGTGTGTGCCTGGCAGTGAGAAGCAGGGAGTTTCTAGCACGCCAAGCCTGGACTTCCCCTGCTTGTTTACTCATTGTCTTTCCTTATTACCCCCTCATTGACACTCCCCTTTTGTGTGCCTGTGCCGTTTGCCTGCTTGCTGGCTCCTCCCCTTGTGGTGCTGGAGTTAATGTAGCAGATTAAAGAGGCAGCACTCTGGCCCTGTTTATTTCCTCTTTCATCTGGTGGCCCAGCTCTTCTTTACTCTGTAGCCATCCCTCCCATAGCTTTTGTTTAGCCACCACCCATTCAGAAAGGATTCAACCACATAAAACTCTCGCTCTCCTACAACTAATGCTCAGCTAATTACGTTGCGTGATAAAAATGCATTTAGGTCAGGTTTTAATGCAATGCAAATTTATGAGCAGGCAGAAGCAAATATTAACTTGTAGAGCCACTGATAGTCATTGGTTGGGGACAAAGGTACACCTCCCTTAACTGCCAAATATGAAGGTTTTTTGTGTGGTTTCACTGTCACTGCTGCTTTTTTTTCTCTTCTTTTTTTTCTTTGTTGTCAGGGACTTTAGAGCAGCAGGATGCACTACAGATTTTCCAAATACGGAGTCTCCTCCTAGGCACCTGTGCAAAGATGTGCTTGCTAATAAAATCACAATGCTCCAAAGAATAATCAAGGGTAGCCCTGTTTGTATTACTGTATACAACTCGAGTTTCAAACATGAATAAAACAGACTTCTGAGTCATTTGTTGCTATTTGTAGTAATGAGAGTACAACAAGTCCTTGAATTTAAAGGTAAATGCTGTGTAATTCACAATTAAAGAAAAAAATGATAGACTTGAGCTAATTCTCGCCAATTCATAAAAGTGTTGTGTGTGTGTGAGGACACACTTTAGGATCACTTGGTGTTTGTGACTTCACGGGATCATCATGTGCTCGTGTGATTTAAGTTTTGAAAAGACAGGCTTTATTTCCCCTGTTTTGTAGGTCCAGACACCTGGATTTTCTGCAGTCATGATACTTTTATTTGTTTCAGAATATGATATGGGTTATTGTTTCTTTTGAAATAAAAATGTGTGCATACTCACTTTTCTCCATACAGCATGCAGCTACATCAGACTGGCCTTGCTGCATTCTTGTGAAAATGTTTTGTGCTAAAACAAAGAGAGAGGAAGAGAGTAAAAGACCTGGTTTAGAGCTGTGTCTCACTTCATTTTACTACCCAAGTTTCACTGTTTGTTCCACAGTTTGCCACCACCTGCACCCCTTACTACACTCATAGCAACTCCCACTTTCATTTGCTGACATACACTTACCCTCACACACATATATGTAATGATAAATACTTTGGGGGGGGGCAGCTTGGTTGGCGAAGGAAGTCAAAATGGATCAAAGGCCATGTGTGAGGAAGCCGGACTACCTCATAGAAAACAGCTGCCCCTTGCTGTCTCTGCCTCTCACCCTGACCTGACAGCAGCCAGAAATATGAGGCCTCTCCAGACCTCTGTCCTGGGAAAGAGGGACAGGACAGCACACATACACTCTGAAAAGCTTTTGTTTCTGCTCTCTCTCACTCTCACTCGCTCTCTCAGACATACAAAGAAGAAAGAAAGCCGTTTGTCTATGCTCATTCACTCATTCAGCCACAAATAGAAATCTTCGTTTCATATATACACTCCCTCTTCCACCCTCACAAAACCATTAAATTATCACATGCTTGATTTCTCTTTATTGTCTGTTTGTTAAACTGTTTCATTAGCTGTTTTAGTCAATTTGGCACAATTTGTCTGTCAATCTTCCTCTTCCTGCAACTGCCTTTCTTTGCAATTCTCTCCTGCCAGCAACATTGTGCCTGCTCTTTCTGTGAGCCGGGCCTTCCTCGACACTGTCTGAGAGTGCTTTTCTTCCCCTATGCTCTTGTCTCCACCTTTCATCACCGCATTTCTGGGATTTCTCTCTCTCCGCGCTGCTTTTCTGCTGTGTTCAAACTCTGACTGAGTTGAGAAAGGCATTCAGCTCCCTAATCCGGGCTCCCTCTATCAGGAATGCTAATACGTGTGATTGTGTGACCCGCTGAAGCCCGGCAACATCTGCAGGAGCCAATGGCGAGCCCCTGCCCTCCCACACCCACTGTGCCCCCTGCCTTTGAGCGTTCACTCACTGCCATTATTTCATTGTTTCACTTCACGCCTGTGACTGGGCAGTGCGGTTAACCCTCTGCTGCTCAGACCAGGCTACATGCAGTCCTCACACAGGGCCAGAGGGGAACTGTGGGGGGTGTATGGGTTTGGGAAAGCCCTTTCCCAGGACAAGTCCCCCTGTCAGCCCATCTGGTCTTCTACATACAGCCCTACCCCTCGCACTGTTTACTTACGCATTCCACTACTAGTCAGTGCACATTTGTGTGTTCATATGGTTTGTTTAAAAGTATGGTCACTTGTGAGTTGAGCCACAATGGCAGGAATTACCATTTGCGTCTCACTACACATTCTCCACGGGTCGATTTTGCTCTCTCGGAGACATCAGGAAATGGAAACTTACTCTTGATAGGGTGAGATCTGAAAGGATTGTGGTGTTAGCCAATAAAAACCTGTTATTAAATTTTCAGGCACCTCTTTGCCAGGTATCAGAGTTGAAAGAAATTATTGTTGAGATAGTGTCTGTTTTCAGAAAGATGAATTACTGGTAAAGCTCAACTGACAAAGTGAATCTGTGTCATGCAGGAATGTTGCTGATTGAATTACCCTTTTCTTCAGCCCCGGCTGTACTCCTGCATATGTATTCAAGCTACACCGTACAATAGACAGGCAGAGCAGTAGATTGGATTTCTGTGTGCTTCATTCACATTCAAACATTTACCTGTTAAAGCTTTCAGATCGTCAGACCTGTCAGAATTCGGTCGATGTGACTTGTTTGTGCTAGATTCTAGTCAAAAAATGCATGTGTACATCACACACACTGTAGTGTTAAGGCCGTAATGCTAAAAAAAAGCCAAAAGAAATATTTTATACTTGAATTAAACTTTAGCCATTAAGCTGCTTGTTAGCTTTAGTGCACACTTACTGATTTTAGGTGCTGCTCAAGTTTCTCAGTGTCAGTTTATTGATGAGTATGACTACAGTGGACTTTTAGTTGTGGCTGTTTTTATTTTGGGTAAAAAAAAAAAGCCGCAGCAGTAGTAGTAAATAAATATTGCATTTGCAGAAGTCTATACCAAATGAGAGGTTTTAATTGTCTGTCAGTGAGTTCAGTGTGATTGTTGTCTGAAACTGAAAAGCAGCTACAAATTTTTTCCAATTGAATAGAGAAAATCAACTTAACAAGTAAAAGAAGTACAGAAATAGTGTAAGCTTTGTACTGAGCTGATCCAGAAGAGACCGAAAAAACACTTGAAAACACACATATGTTGACACATGTTCAAGCTGCATCAATGTTTTTGTCCTTTGTTATCAAAAGCATGATTAATCATTACATTTTTGCAAAACAGGGGTACTGTTACCATGGGGACATGAAATTGTCCATGCTGCTTTGCATATCAACTGAAAAGTTTGCGATTGTTGTACAACTCTGGGTGGCGTCTAAAGCTGCTGAAGGCCTGCATAGTTTTAAAAGAGAGTCCACTCTTTTGGCATTCTTTCACGCCTCCTGTGAGCTCTGTACTTTAGCTCAATGTGGTGCTTGTAGTGCACTTAAACACATTATTGAGCAATTCAGCAGGAATGGAGGTTTTGATGTTTTCCTGCATTTCCTTTGGCATTGAATGTCAGTGCAGATTTTCAGCCATCACTTTCATAAATAAGGGGGGGAAATGTATCCGCATGAGTGTGTAAACCAACCGAAGTGCAAATGAGAGGACTCACTTTTTGTTTTCTATCAAATACCTGACATAATTATGATGATCAAATCAGAGCTCCAGAATGTTAAACTTTGGTTCAAATTAAGTTTGCAGTCTTGCTCTTCACTGTTTCAGTTCCTGCAAAAATATTTAAAATGATTATAAGCCTCAAGGAAACACATGTGAGCCCGCTATTCCAGTTGTGATGGCTCACCGAAACCAAAGATGGAAGTGTGTCATCCATTTATAATATCAGAACTTCAGATCAACTGGGCCTTCCTTCCCTCCTTTATCAGAACCAACACCCTTCTTTTGAATGATCATCCACTTTGTTTTGTACGTACATGTTTTATTTTTAATTGTTTTTGTAACCTGTTCATTTATATCTATATTGCATTCTACCCATCGAATATATAAATGTTTGACTGAACTAATTGTAGGATTGCAGCTCCCTTATTCCTTTGTTTACGGGCATGTTTCAGGATTTCAAGACGGTTTAAAAGGAATGGGCTCCACAGAGCCAAATTGGATCTGGGTATGTAAATACTGCTCTGATGTTTAATGAGAAACAAAGTTAGCTAATTATAGCAGCTCGGAGAAACATGAGGAGGACAGTGGGAAATGTTTCCATCACTCCCTAGCTCTATAGATTACTGCCTAATTGCCTCAATCGAATCAGGCGGAGACATTAGCCAGAGAGGCAGAGAGTGAGAGAGAAAAACATGGGGATGGGGCTGATTACACATATCCGTCGGTGGCTCTTTAGATAATCCAGCAGAGGACCAGCAAACTGGGCTCTCTGACTTGGTATGAGGCCGTCTGTCTTCTTTAGTCTGCATGTCTCCTATGTTCTGCTCCCCTCCCCCCGCTGCAGTTGTGAAGGTGAGGATAGCAGGGTACTGTGTTCTTTTCTTCCATGAAAGCCAGCTGCAGAGGTGATTCATGCTCCCATGCGGAAGTTTTTCAACTATAATTACAAGTAATTCTGACACATGTTTATGCCTGATTTTACCAGACAGCTTCTCCGCTAATGACAAAGTAGTACAGAACATCCGCCCAAACATTTGTTACAACAATATTTTTCTGCCTTATTATTGTATGTTGTCATTTTAAAAACACGAAAAACATGCGGCGCCCCATTGGCCAACCTGTTGACAAACCTGGAGAATGGTTTCGCGCTCATTTTATTTTATTTTTTTTTAACAATAACTCTGCTTTGTCAAATATCAGGAGTGTGAGAGTGTGAAACTTGAGCCAGATAGAAAATGAAGCCAGAGAGTTTTTAAGAAAGTCTTATTGTGGGAAGCCCAGTTTGCCTACTTGTGTTTATTTTATGTCTCACTGAAAATGATAAGGAGGGAGGAAAATGGCCCGTTCGCTCTGCTTATGTTAATTCCGGTAATTCCAGTTAATTGTGGCGCAGCAATAAAACTGAAAATGAACTGTGTCCCACTTATGTTTTGTAGGCAGGGTGAGCAGAATAAGGCGCTCCACTGGATCTGTTTCATCAGAGCACAGTAATATTGAGGTCAGCTGTCCAAAATGATCTCATGTTAAGGAATCGGCAAGTCAGCAGGGTCAGAGCAGAACCGCCATGACGACACTTTCTCCACGGTGATAACGCTGCCCTCCTTTCCCTCCCCTTCACTTCCTCTGCATGGGAACAGCAGAGAGGAGTCTGAACTGTATCTGTGCCCTTTAGCTCTGAGCCAGAATGGTACTACCATTGCCTTCTTACAAAACATGCATCAAAAATCAAGTGAGGAGAGTTATGATTAACTGGATGTTTACACTTCTGATTATTCATCGCTTCAGCATGACAAATCTTTCCATCCTTAAAGTCCTCAACAAATATCCCAGTACCCAAAAATAAAGAACAGAAAATAGTTGTTTCCGGATGTCTTAGGAGTGTAAATGGGTGCCTGTAAAATTCTTCCCTCAGTTTTCCCAGACAGGATGCTTAGCATAGAAAAAGCATGTAGGAATTCTGTGTGGGGAACCCAGTCTCCAGCAGATTCCTTTTTAAAGTTCCTTTGGGAAAAGAGGCACTGTAAACAGATAACGGCACTCATGCAGAAAGGGTCGGAAGTGGGAGGTCTTACTTTTTCAGGCCTTTGATATGATCACTCTGGGTGCCGCTTTTTGGAAGGTCGTGTGAGAGTAGGTGAACTGGGCATTTCGCTTTAGCTTTGCTACTCATTTACAATCCACTCCTCAGCACATTAAGCCCAATGTTGTCAAAGCATATTAAGCTGAGTTCTAAGTGAGTTTGATTGGTTCTCAGGTGAGGTTGTAGCTCCTATCGTTATCCTGTCCTACAATTGGTCAAATATGACCTAGCTCTTTAAATTTCTCACTCACAGGCTATTTTGGCACCCTTACTCTCTGTCTCCCCCTCTGTCACGCACACATGTTCCCATAATTTATGGCTGCCGGGTCCTTGATCAATTGATAGCAGGGAATCCTTTGGTAAATAGAGTTTTAGACACATTGCCAATAGACCTGGGCTATTGATTGGAGTGTAAATTAAAAACTTAATCAGGTCTCCGAGATAAGATTTATCTCCGCTCCAAGCAAATTACAGGGCTGACTTGGAGACATAAAGGCAGGCCGGTGGGCAGATGAGCATTGCCCCTTCATGGGTGCCACGTCTGGCCACAATTCTCTGTCGTCTTTCACTGCTCGTGCCACCCACCTCCACTTCTAGGCTCGCTCTTGTCTTGTAGAATAGAACATGTGCACTTTTGTGTTGACATAATGGATAAGTGCTATTCTTGAAGTCTTTAATTAGAACTAAGACTGGCTTGGGCTAACAGACTCTAAAGCGTACGGTGGACATATTTATCCAGCATGTCCTACTGTGCCATTATGCACTTGGGAAGTAGTTTTATTTCTTTATCATTTTGTTCTGTTTAGCAGTTTATCTTGTTCGCTCTTCTCAATACCGCCTCCCTTCCTCTCATGCTCTGTGTTTAATCACTCACTTTCATTGCTGCCTGTGATGAAATATGTAAATCATTACACCCAGCTTTTATTTCTTCAATAATATTCTCATCTTGTTGAGGTCATTTTACGCTACAATAAATTCATGCACATTCATACGCACACGTGGTGTTGTCTATATTTTATATGTATTAAGACAATCCTTGGGATTGCACATTGATCAGTCTATGGATTTCTGCGATAATTGCTGAGGGAAATTTTCTCAGTCTCTACTCTTGTTCATTATTAACAATGGGAAATGGGTATACAGTCAAAATGTCTCTGAGTATAATTTCATCTTAAAATAGCGAGTACTTCTAATTCATGCTGGCTAATACAGAGCAAAGTGCATACATGCAAGGTTTTCCTCAGGTTTCACAGATAAGACCTGCTCACTGAGGATCCTGGGATTGGTACCTCACAGGTATCTTTCTAGATCTTTTGGTCCGTAATTAAAACATATACTTTATTCCCCTTGTGATTAAGGCAGGTATTAGCCTCCTCTCAGGGATTATAGCACTTCCCATTATCTCTGGTTATAGTCTTCATATATAGAACCCACAGAAATGACATTGACCCAGAGAGAGGCAGACAGTGGAAGAGAAAGATGGAGAGTAGATAGTTGAGGAGGTCATAAGTCCATTAGTAGATAACCGTAAATATACATAAATATAATAAAATGTGCAATACCCCTAAGGAGTATTATGCAGTGGTAATATGGACATCATTTTGGGTTTGCAAAGTGCTGGATAAGTGTTAGAGGTCTCCAAAAGTGCCATGTAACTAAACCCATCCAGTAGGTGCATAATGGTGGTCACCCTTCCTCTTTGTCTAGTTGTGGGGGAGGCTGAGACCATCAGTAATAGGCTTTTTGCCTGATAAGCCCGGAAAATACTCGTTTAGTTAGTGAAAGTGCAGAGGGATCCTGGCCTGATAAACCCACTGTTTCCTTCTGTAATACCCAACAGCTAAAATCAATAGTTGGGATAATTCTCCTCCTAGTCGTCCAGTCTCCTTTATCTGCAGCCTTCTTCAACCCATGTACATGGGGGTGGTGGTTAGCTGGAGTAAACCTCTGTGTATATAATAGGTTATGTAGTTATACTTAAATATGACTTTGTGAATATATATGTTTTTAAAAAGTCTCTTAACTGCCACATTCAGGAGTAGTAATGGAAGTAGTATTCCAAAGTCTTTGCCCACTCATGCTAAATGCTTTTAGTTAAATGCTTTTAGCAATTAACTACAGTTTTCAAGGCATGACACTGGAGCATTGGGTACCTTATTTCTTAATTTTATTTGTGTAAGGCTTCTCATGATAAGGGTACAACTTTCAGCAATCACCTCAGGTGTTGTCTAAGCTTGAGTGCTTGTATAAATCTGGAGTGAGGAAGTGCCTGTCAGCACTAAATTCACCCCTGAGAAGAGCATTGTGCTCTGTCAACAGAGGCTCTATGTTCTGTCACAGGTGCTTGATTAGACTTAAAAATACAGCGCAGGTAGAGCATCAAACAAAGCCACAGGATTGAAAGGGTTCTGAAAAGTGGCAAGAGTTCTTATGATGCACAGTTCCTGGAATTTTCTTCTTCGAGACTGCTTCTCGTCTCCATGCCGCTTGCTCGGAGGTGAAGTCGTGCCACAACATTTGATCAGCGTACAGAATTCCTAACGTGTCATTCCAGCAGCCCACTTTCTTCAGCATTATCATTTTGCTGGCAGACTTTCCCAGAGTTAGTTTCTCAGTAATCTCACTGGCCATCACAGCACTGCTGTAAAATACTGCCTCAGGTGTTAGCAGCAAGGGTGGTTAGCCTGGGACACTGTTACCTAAAGTGCAGTGTATTAAAAAGCAGTCAGGGCCCTGGATCACAGTATATCACAAGGGAGAAGCAGTGATAAGGCCTGCCTGCCTGGCTGCAGATCAATGAAGGTTACTGACATCATATCACAAAGTGAAAGCAACTGCTGCACCCCTAGCTATTTATCTGCGGCGGATCGGACATAGGGGGGTGGAGGGGAGAGAGAGAGGATGACATGAGACTGCTCTGCCCCAATGTTCGGGGGGGACAAGTGCTGACTCCTCCTTTTCTACCCTGTCACTAAATCCTTTCCTGGTTCGCCGTGGCACATATGACATTTAGCCCAAATGGTTAGGAGGGCAAAGAGAGATGGTGAGTATGGTTGTAGTTAGACTGAGAATTAGTTTGTCTGATAAGCACAAGCTCAGGCAAAAGTTAGTTGTCGTCTGTGCTGAAACATGAGAGAAAGTCATAGCGTCTTTTGGGTGTGTTGTTCACTTACATTATGTCTTATTTCTGTATTTTGGTTCATAAAAGTACTTCCGATGTCCTTGATTACCAGTTAAAATAATTTTATATTTAAGAGTTTCCAAATTGTAGAACTCGGATAATCTGGTAGTCTGCGACCTTCTGAGGCACCAAAGGTTCATGAACTTAAGTTCTTGTGTCACAGCTTATGAAGATTTAGACGGTATATAATTATTTGTAACCCCCCTTTCTTTTTCTCTTTATCCTTACACACATTTATTCGTCCATCGTAATGTGTGTCATAAAGCCCCTATAAAGCCCCCTATTCTCCTTAATTAGTGTAAGTGTGGTAATAGTGCGCTGTTTGTATGCATAGATGCACTTTGTGTGCCCATGTGTAGGAGATCATGCTTACAGGTACTGTATGAGTTCCATTTATCAGCTGCCTGGGGCACAATGTGGAGGATTTCCCCCAATGGGTTAGTGTGTAACTACTCTGTCAATACATGCTTGTCAAGGCTGGGAGAGTGCGGAGGAAAAAAGGCCCCTCACTCCAACGCACTGAAGCCACTTATTGAGCAGCCAATAGCTATTTACCTCTTGATGGTGGCAGGCAGAGAGAGGGGGTCCAGCCAGCAAGAGGAGCTCTGCGAGCGAGGAAGCAAAACCAGTGGCTCAGACAGAAGACAGGGAGGTCTGTGTTTATATGGAGCAGGTTGTCCTCTCCTGGCTCCTGGTCTTTGCAGGTCCTGGCTGTGTGTACAGCTTGCTGCTGTAAAGCCCTGCTTCCTCTCTGGAATCTTGGTGTTGACAGAGAGCATCTGGGCCCTGGGAGAGCTTCCAGCCTGCTGGGCCGTGTGTGTGTGTGTGTGTGTGTGTGTGTGTGTGTGTGTGTGTGTGTGTGTGTGTGTGTGTGGAGACGGTGAAAGAAAGAGGTATGTAGAGAGGGTATGTATATATACTCTATCTTTCCCTGCATATTCTAATTTGCTGTGCCCATTGAACTCCCCATGGGATTATGTCTTCCCTGGTCTCTTCACCACAAGCACCTAAAGGTGGTAAGTTTTATGAATGGGTGTTTTGATGAGTGTATCTTTTATTCATGCGTTCTTTGATTAGACAAAGAAAAGAATGTTGTAAAATACATGTGTTCATCTTTCCTCTTCTCATTTTGTTTTCTTAGACCTTCTTGCTCTGGTGAAAATAACCTTTTTTTGTGGGCTATGCGGTACGAGGTGCTCGATTTGTGAGTCGCCTGTTAGGACACGTCCCATGTACCTGAGTCACAGGCGGAAAAGTTAACCCTCACAGTACTATTTCGGAAGAGTTAGCCAAATCATGCACAGCTGAGGCTTAGCTGGGAGACGAAGGAAAAGGAAGGAATGAAGTCAGCCTTTACTGGGATACACACTGATTAAGTACCCTTGTTTATATCACAGAAGGTCCCCGTCACACCCAAATCTGTACATGTATATCAAACTGAAATGAGATGTCAGTTTTGCACAAAGTAAGCCATACAAGAGCAAACCAGTGAGATGACCCGCTGTTGAAGAACAGCTGTACAAACAAAGAGAGGGGGAAAAAAAGAACAAGAAAAACACATCATATCATCATTTAACAACAGTTGCTCTGTAATCTGGTATTACTTCCACAAGCAAAGGAGGGGCCTGTGTCAGACCAAAATGAACTTGGATACTTTTGTGGCAGGAGGAAGCCAAGTGCTTTTGAGAAGCTAGCCCGAGATGTGAAGGTTTACGGACTCATGTAAATCCAGAGGGCTTGTACTTAATCGCGTTTGATGTGCATGTGAATATGACTGCTTCAGCATTCCAGCCTTGACCATACCAAGTTCAGAAGACCAGGGCAAAGCTGAACAAAGGGGGGAGGCATTGAGGGGCGAAGGGTGGTAGGGCTGGTATCTTGTACTAATTGGCTGCTGTGCTTGTCTATACAGCCTGGGGCAAAAGGAGTACCCTGCCCTTAATCCCCGGAGTGTTTTCAAACCATCTTTGCCCAAACTTGTTCCCTTTTCCGGCCCACATGGGTCCCCATAATTTTGTATATTTCCGTGTGCGTACTTATTCATGCACGTGCTACACAATATAAGCTGGCGCAATATTAAGGGGGAATTCCAGTGAAAGAGAGAAGTTGAACAGAGAAGGGTCTGTCTTAATGGTCTGTGGTGGGTGGCATCCTTGCATTCTTCTTTGTGTGTGATTTTTGCCCACAGTGGCCCTGTGTATTTCTCTGGTCCGTTCAGTGTTGTGTTACTCACTGATGGCACATAATACTCTTACAACGAGCATGAGAACATCCATCTGTCTTATGTTCACTGAACATCTTGTGGGGGTTTGAGCGGACCTGGAACTGTTGTCACACCAGACTTTCGAAACAACTAAGTTAGAAAGATTTGGCTGAGGCACGCTAGGGCTTTGCAGCCAGGCAGTCATCCAGAGTGACAGAGCACAAAGATGGAAAGGGATAGACAAGGGGTAATAGAAGCAACAGGGGATTAACAAATGAGAAGTCATGACTTGGCATCTGTGAGTGCAGTTCACACACACATGCACGCATGCATACATGCACACACACATGCACGCACACAGACCCACACACACACTCTTTGGTATATAGAGGAGAATAAGCTGGTACACTGTAATGTCTTGCCAAAGTATTGGAGTAAAGTGCAGGCTGTGTGCATGCCTCTTCCTGTTTTGTCCTGGTGTGTGTGTATGCTGTGGAGTGGTTCAGGTGCGGTTAATGTTGGCACCAGATCTTCACGCCGGCGGCAATAAACAACAGAGCAGGCAGGAGGCCATATGCAACTCCACAAACTTTTAACCTCTCCCTCAGCTAATCCCTTGCCACACTAGTAACTCTTTCTTTTTTTAACTCATTCTTTCACCTCTTACTCTCTCTCTGTTCTTTATTTCTCCTCCCACTG
This sequence comes from Pundamilia nyererei, assembly GCF_000239375.1. Taxonomy (NCBI): domain Eukaryota; kingdom Metazoa; phylum Chordata; class Actinopteri; order Cichliformes; family Cichlidae; genus Pundamilia; species Pundamilia nyererei. The sequence goes on along the minus strand of NW_005187513.1, from coordinate 720,216 downwards.
CCTTTTCTTCTCTCCCTCTCTCTCCCTCTCTCTCTCTCTCTCTCTCTCTCTCTCTTTCTCTCTCTCTCTTTCTCTCTCTCTCTCTCTCTCTCACTCCCCTTTAGTCCCACTCTCCTTTTAAGTGAAGTCAGCATGCTGACCTCTAAATAAAGGCTGGAACACTACAGCTGTTGCCAACTTCAAACAGCCAATGGCTCAAAGTGGGGCCTGTGCGGGTGTTAGGGGTAGAAATAATGTGCCTATTAAAACTAACTTAGAGCCCTCTTTATTCTTACGGCTCCCTGTGTGTAAGTTAGCCACAGCAAACTAGACTTGATGCTTACTTAAGCTCAGCTGAGACAAAACCCACCCTATCCCAGCCTATTTGCACTCCCCCGTACCTGTATGGGATCAATTCTTTGATATGATGTTTTCGTGTTGGAGAGCGGTAACAAAGGATCACCCACACTTCCTCGCTTTAGGTGCCAGTTACATCATTTGACTGGAAATCACCTAATCTGGCCTCATGCAAATCTGTTGAGGCCCCCAAATGGTACGCTTGTGTTTAGCTCTTTGTTCAACACTGTGCTTTTATATTTCTTTTTCCTGGCACTTATAATTAGTAAACTCAAAAAGAGTCGGGAACAGAGAGGTTCACCGGGCCACAGTACAGTTTGTGAACAGACAAATATGTACTGGTCATAGTTGTTAATTGGATAAATATTAATGGAAAAAGTTAAGGTTTGTATTCATGGAACAAGTAAGGCTGACAAAATCCAGGTCTGGTTCACAATGAATCATCCACCTCAGGCTCATATTAATAGAACTTGTAAAAATGGAAGCTGTCGTTTATCCAAACACTCCCAGAATGTCTTTATGAAATAAAGACTGAGCCAGAACTAAAATGGAAAGCATCAGGATTAGTCACCCATCTCCCATGTTTCTTGTTTCTTGCTACAGAGTAAAGGGTTTTGTGATTTGTATAAATGTACCTGGACAGATGGTTTTCATACCTTAACATAATCCCCTAAGATATCCTACAGTAAGTAACTTTTAAATTTAGTTCATTCTTCAGAGTGCCAAGGTACCCTGTGGGGATGACTAACCTTTTACTGGGTTAATGTGGTTTCAATAGATGTTTCCTAAATCCCAGTAAAGCTTGTTACTTACTTGGGGAAGAGACAGCATAAAAAAATAAGCAAATGAATATCAAAGGGCAGTTCAGTAAAGTTGCATAAGGCATATTTACACTTCTAATTTGCTTAAAACACAGCTTGAAGTGTAAGTCAATAATAAAATGACTATGTAGTACCTTCAAAAGTAAACATTAACCCATGTTCAAAACACCAAAAAAGTGGCATGCTTGTTTTAATTACGCAGCAGTGTTCCTGTGCAGTAAACCACACTCACTCTGCTTTAACATAAACAATATTTAAAACTAGTTGTTGTGATAATTGTATGTGACCAGTGTTGCATATTAGTTGCTCCTCACCTTTTCTTTAATGCTGGTGTGTGTGTGTGTGTGTGTG
>NW_005187513.1:706060-718688 GCF_000239375.1 Pundamilia nyererei | reverse complement strand
GTGTGTGTGTGTGTGTGTGTGTGTGTGTTTATAAGGTTTTTTTTCTTTTTTTCTTTGGCAGGTCATCCTTTTGGTGTGCATCTCAGTGTTTGTCCTTTTGGGAAAAATAATTATAAGTTGTAAGGGTTGTTATTACTAAACTGGTTGTCCAGTCTTGCCCCTAACTGCATGGCGGCAATAGGTTAATTACATGTCTGAAGTTGATGATGTCACTATGTTGGGAACTTTTCTTAGGCTTTTAGACACAGACTTACTTATACCGAACTGAACTCGCTTTAGTTTCTAATAATTGCAAGTTTCTCCTTTTTCAAAACAAACAAACAAAAACAAAAAAACTTCTTGCACATATAGACCACCCCAATCTAATGATGTGTTATGTATCGCTCATAGTGAATGCTTAGTGCTATGCATGTAGTTATCTCAGTTTCCAGTTGCATTGTTTTTTTAAATATTCCCTTGAACGGTACAGGTAATATAAGACAGTGTTTCCTGTGGCGTATAATAAAAACGTATGTGTTAATCTTGTTAGGAAGACAGATGAGTAGTATTTGTAAAGCAGAGGAAGTGCATGTATAATACCTTCCAGCCTGAAGCAGGTGAAGTATAGCAGTAAGTATAGGAATGGGCATAGCATTCCTGCTGAAACACCTGAAAGGGTAAGCAGATGGTTGCTGCAAGCTAAGAGAATGTTGAGTGCAAATCTCTGTCGACAAGTTGTGCCCCCTGCTCTGCTCCAACTGGGGAATGTGTTACTTAATGGGCCACAAAACAGCCGGGAGACCGCAGCTCTCTTATCGCTGATATTAGATGACCCTAAAAAATCCGAGATAAAGAAAAGGATCCTGGAAAAAAAAGTAGAATTGAAAGCTTTTCTCTTTTTCTGTGGACAGAAGGAAAGAATGGTAGGTAATGTTATCTTGTTCACAGTTACAAGAATCCTGCTTGCTGAGGCTCTGGGTTTCAAGTTTCTAATATGTATATAAAGTTTCACTGCACAATGGATCTTTTGTCTAGAGCAAACTGAACACTCCCCCTCTTTCTTTTCCTCCCTTCTCTTGTAAAAAAAAAAATGCATTCATGTGCTTGTGGGGCTGCGAGGACTCAGGTTTCTGCTATCTTTGTGTGCCATGTCGTCACTCGCCCCCGCGAGCTGAAATGTGCATCTTGCACAGACAGGCGCACTGCCAGGGCTGCTTCCAGCCATGGATTAGGGAGAATCCAGGAAACAACGAAGTCCTGACAAAACAGCAGCATGACAGGTAACTGAAGTTACACTGGGGAGAGAGGAGACAGACGATAATTACAGAGCTTTTTGTTTTCTGGGCACTCTTAGCTGGCTACTTAAGTGCCTGATCTGAAATCTGTGCCTTGTAATTACAGTAGTGGGCCCCATTAGGGCAGAGGTCTTGGTAGGGATTATTCTCCTTCTCTTCTTTCCTCTCTGTGTGTATATGTGTGTATGCATGTGTGTGTGTGAGAGAGAAAGACCTCCCCATCTCCTAATGCGTCATGTTCAAACCACAGCAGCCAGGGCAGAAGGAGGAGCAGGAATTAGCCTTCCCCTTGTCTGACTGTCCTGGGTGCACAACCACATTCACACTTGCTGCTTGATCCCAGAGCCGCTGAGACTGTATCATGACCTGTACTTAGTGTTACCGCCTTTCCTTCTACCTCCTCTCTCTCCCTTCTCTCCACCTTCATAATACCTTTACTCCTCATGCTGACGCTAAGAGATTTGTGTTGATTATGACAGGGTTGTCACAGTGAAGACTGTGCAGGGTGGCGTGTGTCATGTCGAGTTGACAGGGACTTTTGGCATCGCATCTGCGGAGATGGGTTGTGGCTCTAGGTGAAGCTGGCCTAAACACCACAGGAACTGTGTCACTAGGTTGATGGAAGAATGCCAGGAGATTTTCTTGTCAAGTTCAGAGGATAAGCCAAGCACTGTCTTGCCAATACGTTGGCATGTGAATTTACTACTGTATCACTAAACAGAATAAGAAGACGGATATATGTGGGGAAGATAGGACTAGTAGACAGGGTAACCACGGAAAGAAATCATAAAATGCATCCAACATCTAGGCACAAAAATAGAGATCTAGCAGTCAGCCATAGATAGATCCTGCCTCTTTAAGCTGCTAGCCCTCCTAATAGTTTCTTAAGCACTGGCTTTAGTGCATGTTAAACCAGGATTACCCAATCAATTATGGTCAGTACAAACAAGGATTACTTAAAACAGTACATTTTTCACATTGAGAGGCTAAAAGCAGGGTAAATGGAAGAAAGAGCACTCAGAATGGGGTCAGGGGGACCCCAGAAATGGGCACCACATGGAGATAATTCCTCACTTTTAGTTGATAGTTTAAGAGATCATTGTAGATGAGCGCCTTAATTTTTTTAGACATTTTTTCTCCTAGTCAGGTAAACTTAGGCTTCCATTTCTTCATTTCATGAACTTCGAACCGAAGTAAGATCATTGTCTTTATTTTCCACTATGTGCTTGATGTCTTTCTGACACTGCCCAGCCATGCTGGCTAAGTGAAGAATAAGAGAATTTCAGAGGGCGTGGAGAACTGTGAGAGTTGATCAAGCTTCAAACTAACATACTCGCCCTTTCTCTGAACTCGGCCTATGTTTACATTTTAATCACAATCAACAGCTGTAACCTCCTTCACAATACCCAGCAAGTAAGGACATATATAGTTGCCAAACCAGATCCCTGCACTCATGTGTGTCTATGTTTACACATCTGATTCGCTCCTGCTGAACCAGCACACACCCTTTAGATACAGAAAATGCATGACCTTAGAAGCGGCATTTTAGAGCAGTAGTTTGCATATGATTGGTTTACTAGCTGCCTGCCATCTGAGTCAGTGCTATTTTCGTGGAGTCCTGAGACAGCAGTAAATATGTGTCATTTGAAGGATATGGAAAGGCTATGAATTGGGTTATGTGTCATCATAACCTCCACGTGTGTTTGTCCATCTTTAGACAGCAGCAGCCCAAGATGTGGAGATTTCTGCGAGATTTTACATAGCCTGAACTTCCTGACCTTCTCTCTCGCTCTCTCTCTCTCTCTCTCTCTCTCTCTCTCTCTTTGTTTCTCTCTCTCTCTTTCTGTTTTTTCCTCTCTTGCTCCCTCTCTCTTTCTCTCTCCCAACATGTGCATGCCCCCCCCACACACACACACAAACACACACACACTTATATCTCTCATTCAGTTTTCCCCATGTTGTCAGTCAGTGCTGAGTGACTGGTGACTAACAGTCCTCTCCTGTGTAAAAGGTCAGCAGGCAACTTGGAAAAAAAGAAGAAAAAGAAAAAGAAAAAACAGACTCAGCTGTCTTTTTGGAAAGCAACTGTTCCCACAGTATTCAGCGTGTCAGTCAGTCAGCAATTTCTAATCAGAATATGTTTTTAATGGTGGAGACGGATGTTAAAACATCAGGGTCTAGAGAGTGTTTTTGTCAAAGGAAGCACAAGGCTGGTAGTGACTGGAGCTTTTCAGAACAAATCGCTTTGTGGCCACAGATAAACTGGAAGAGCAAGGTTGCTTCTGGCATTACTGCCCGTATGCAAAGCTGTTGTTTAAAAGAATATTTCTTTCTCAATCTGAGCCTGTGTTCATATTTACGTTGAAGTCGGTCGTAAGTATTAGATCACTGCTGAGCATGTGTTTGTTAAGTGTGGCGCAGCTAAGTGGCAGTTGTTTAGACATGCGAAGCAAACCTCACCAAGTAAATTAATTCAAACAAAAGTCAAAGGCAAAGCTCTCCTTTCAAAAAGTGACTGTCCCCATTTTGAAATGAATCTTACTTAATTAAGAAGCAATGAGAGTCCACAGATAGCATTCGTTAATTAGCTTAAGCTGGCTGCTGTAACCAGATCCACTGCATTAATGACAACACAGCCCCTGTGAAAAGCATCATTGTTCTCAAGATAATTGTCCTTTTAGTTAACGCGGCCCAGGAAGGGCTCTCCTTGTTAGAGGAGCTGGCTGGGACCAAGGACAGCCGGAGGCAGGGAGGGGACCAGGACTGGCCCGGTGCCCGTTGTGACAAGCCCACTTGTGCCCTCTGCTGAAATCCCCTTGGTATGCAGTGGAATTAGCTGTCCCCAGGGTGTGGCACCAGGGGGTTGGTCATTAATTATATGCCCTGAATCTTAACGAATGAGAGGCAATCAATAAAATAAAACAGATGTATGCAAATAGGATGCTGATTATGCTGCCTAATGAGATGTCATGTTGTTGGCAGGAAAGAGCAGAGGGGGGAAAGGAAAGAAGGAATGAGATGGAGATAAGAAATGAGTCCAAATACTCGTCTCATGTTAAAAACATGTATGTGTTTAGACACAAACTTTTTACATTCTTTTATTACATTTTTATTCCAGCGCATTTGATGAATAGTGGTGTTTGACCGTGAACCAGCGCCTTTTCATCTTCTTGTTAAGCTGTGTTTTAAATGTGACTGTAGTTTTATAATTCTTTATGAGAAAGGGCACACAGCCTGGCAATGGTGTGAGACTTAAGGGTTAGGGTGACTGGAACTTGAGAAAGTTCCAGTCAGCTCTGGTGGAGGTGTAGGGATGTTAGTGGCACCACTGTTGATATGGCTGATAAGGCCTATAAGGCAAAGGAGGAGAGGTTAGTTCACCTGCTTGGAACTTTGCCTTTGCACTGAGATCTCCATTGTATCAAGCCAGCTGGAGCTGTTGGAAACTCTATACCTGCCTTTAAGCAAAGAGGGAGGGCAGCCAAGAATTAACTGCTGCCTCATCCTGGCAGGAGCTAAGGATGCTGTCTGTCTCCATTCATGGCAAGCGTGAGAGGCCAAAGAGGGAAGAACAGAGAGAGAGCAGTGCTGGCAATGTTTGTCACAAGACACTGAAAGAAAGTAAGATTAGCAGTATTAAGGAAAATGCATTCTGACTAGTCACCATACAGTGTATGAGGAGGTTTTTTTGTCAGTGCAATAGGAGTACGATATAAAAAGGCATGTCTGCATTTTTTAAAAAAGGATACAGCTCATGTCGGTGAGCCGTGTCAATTTCATAGCCTAGCTCTGTCTCTGTTTAGGCTGGACTCTGGTAAAGCACATTTTATTCTCTACTAGAGGCATCCTGAAATGACCAGGTATTTGTTGGTGTGACGTGAAGTGTCACCTATAGACAAAGAAGATCCAGATTTGTTACCAAATGGATATTAACTGACAGCTGACTTAACTGCATGAGCACGCAGTAAAATAATTACAACCGAACGATTGCAGTTGCTGTCTACTGAGAGCTTATACATTTGTCATGGTTTTATACCAGAGTGCTTAACTATATATGTGGACTTTCATTATTCTCTGCACCAGACTTCCACTTCTCCTTCAGGACAGTGAAATCCAAGATCTAGGCACTTCAGGAGGTCCAGGACAGTCCAAGGAGAGGCCAGGGAACAGGTGGTGACCCTCCACAGCCTGGGAGTATATTATTGACCAGGGTCTAGCGGCCAGATTGATTACTTTTATTGTATTGCCATGAACCTCAGTGGCCAGAGACCTCTGGTTGACCCCGACTCGGACAGACCATCGCAGTGACCCTCACCTTAGCTAAAGAGTTATGTGGCTTTGACCTGCTCCCTAATGGGGAGGTCTTGACCCGTTCAACCACTGGCCTGAGTACAGACCTAAAGTGGGCTCCTGACTCCTCCCCACCAGTGTCAGCCTAGGTAATTTAGAGGCTGGGGGTGGGCAAGAGTCTTGTGGAGGCCACCTTGTTTTTGGACCAATTGGGTTCTGACTTTAGACCTTCCTCTGACCCTTCCCTGTTCATTGTGTCAGCAAGCTGAGCAGAGCAAGGCGAGATGTTAATTAATCTTCACCAAATTACACCAAAATGGTGGAAAATCTATATATCTCTATTGGTTGTCCTCACTTCTAGCAAATAGCTCAGATAAGTGGCAACCATGTTGTTCATGGTGAAGAAGATCGACTGATACATGAAGTTATACCGTTACAGTGCAAGTGGTAGCAGTTTCTTACTGATGTCAACGAAGGTAAAAAGAAAGCAATGCATTTTTGATTGTAGGCATGAGACACTTTCCTGTAGTGAGTGAAACTTCTGAGCTGTTTGTGTGGCGCAGCCCTTTTCTGGGATGCTACATTGCATTGACTAACCTCGAGACAACAGGCAACACAGGGGAAACCGTTTGTACTGGTGGAGGATGTTTCCCTTACCATCACTTCCTACTTCCATTTAGCTGACAGACAGAATATCTGTCGGGCAGGTTTTTCCTGTGCTCTACATATACTTTTTTTTAGTTGTGAGCTTCTCATCAGAAATAAACAACCGTACACTAAACGAGCTGGGTAAACATTTGACTCTGTTATGCCCCCCCCCCCGTCTCGCTGCTTTTGTTTAATTGAAAGTTTCTCATGATTTCCATCAAAAGACACCTGCTGCCAAAAGCATGCTTAAATGTTTGAATATGCCAGTCGTATTTTTAACAGTGTATGATGTACCACTTCTAAGCTGCTCTACCTATGAACAGCAAAAACAGCTTCCCACTTTACGATGCAGATTTGTTTTCATTGTCATCTTCACCCTCTCGGTTTTCAGTAAGTTTGCGGCACGGCTGTTGAGTGAAGAGAAGATGATCTGCTTTCTGCTTGAACAGGATACTGTAGTTCTTTTTTAGAGCAGGATGTGAAGGGCACTTTTCTTTGAAGCAAGTGTCATCTCGCAACTGAGCTCAAATCCATATGTTGGATTATTTGCTGTTTTTATCTGAACATTCACGAAAGTGGATAATGCAAACTATACTCAACTTTTACTAATTTTATTCCCATACCAAGTTTAGGCCTGTTTTGAGTTTGCCTCCGTTTTATCTATTCAAAGTAACTGCAGTTTAAAATGCAACCTTGAAGTAGAGAAAGTGATTCTTTGGCGAGGTGCTCTTCGAGAATGTAAATGTTAAAGAAGAGACTATAAACAGCAAAGTGTAGAAACAAGGTGGCAAGTTGAATGGGAGCTGTTTCTACCCAATAACGGGAATGTATGACCTCACCTACACAACTACAGGGGTTGGCTAATTACTGATAATCACAAGGTGATAGGCAAGACAAACAGATGTTCCCTGAACTACTTCCTTTTCTTTACTGCGCAGCACTTGAACACACGCTAACCGTTTCTATTTGTTATACAAAAATACTTCTTAAGCAATCAATTAAACAAGCATGCTGACAACATTAAGCAGCTTTCTGCATGACCCTGTTCAGCGTTTTTGATGCTTCTGCAAAAAGGACCATGTGCTCCATCACCCACCCTCCTCTTACTTTGTCCCAATTAACACTCAGCCCCCATTACATTGATTGCTAGAGGTGTATTATTGGCTAGGTGGACCATGAGCGCATTGATCCCATTGACCCACCATGCAAGCCATGAGAAAATGTTGAGCTGCAGATTTCTTACAGTCAACAGCGGGCTAAAAAACATTGCCGGTGGACATGAAGCTGTGATGTAGTATGCATGTATACATTGTTTGGCTGTGTGTACTTTTATATGTGTGCCTGTTTGCCATGGGTGTGGTTGTGTTGTTTCAAGTTTCAGCTCATGGACTTTCATGTGGTTTTAAGGACCTAATAGGCACACGCCACACCTAACGCATATTCTTTGGGGACCTATGCTGCAGAAGTGTCGCCCCCCCCATCCCCCATCTCCTAACTCCGATCTTTGCTAACCCTGTGACATGCATGAACACGTACACAAACACACACACGCAAACACACACTCACAGTCAAAGGGCAAACCACTGCCCCACCTCCATAGTGTGCACCTGGCATCTGTGAGTCCACTCCAATTACTTCTCCACAATTACAGGTTATGAACCAATTAGGTGCCCTCTCGTTTTACACAGCCTCTATCACTCTCCTTCCCCAAATATGGGGGCATCTGCTAGACATGGGGCAGATGATCCTACCATAAGGAACATTGTTGGGACATTTGTTTTTTAGTAGGTTTGAAGGGATATTCTATGCCGATTTGGAAAAGGAAAAGAACACACAGAATGAGAGTAGTAACATAAACTACAAATAGTAGAAAACAAATTTATAGGGTTTTTTTTCGTCCAAGCTTTAGAGACAAAGGTGCTCGCCATCATTACACTAAACCAATCTGAACATAGCTTGTTTACATACTTTTTTGTGTTCCTTTTTTTTTAATGAAGAGATAACGGAGTCATGTAAATATCTTATCCAGAGCAGATGTCTAGAGGCACTTTCAACAGCAAACTCCAACATGCATGTACGTTGTAAGAAACACATACCAGGGACAGTTAAAGCTGTCAACTTGTAATTTGTAGTGGCACTCAACTTGAACTTTCAGGGTGAGCCAGTTGGCCCTGCTCTAATTCTTGCCTCCATGCTAACGTGTTTTTCTTTCTGTGTCTGTGTGAAAGGAGGGAAGCACAAATGTGGGTAAGCAAGTTGGCTCATGCACCCATGAATGAGTTGATCTTTTGTTGTCGCCTTATGTCTTAGGTGTAATGTTGTTGTCTTTTTGTCTTATACTTTTATGGCTTCTTTCTCTTTCTCTCCCTGCATATATTAATAGTGTGTATGTGTCAAATATATGCTTGTATATGTGTATTGCGTATAACTGTCTGTTTGTGTTGTTCTAATTGTCACTGGCATGTGTAAGCACACTCAGCTATGTCCACCACGCTGGTGTAACGCTGTGGTGAAACTCGCTTCGCTACTGAGAGAATCCATTCACAACATTGCAGCGTATCTGTCTGCTATTTAGTCTAACATACATGCATTTGACCTTTACACATGAGTGCTTGTGAGTAAAATATTCTCTCATCACATGGAGGATTGAATGGAGTCAGCTAAGCACCCAGCGTTAAGATTCAAAGTGCTTTGAATGTGATCGCTCAGCTTTCTGTTTCCCTTAGTATTCTGATAGCACTCTTCCCAACGCTAGACCTTGTTTATCTTGTTTGCTGGCATGCACTTTCAATGTCAAAACAATGACATCATTAATTAAATGTGTATTAAATGTCCCATTCTCAAGGCAGTGTGGAATCTGCCGCCACTGACTGAGGTTTACTTTCCTATGAAAAAACAAATAATCTTAGGGTTTTTTATTCCTTTATTCCTTCCTACATATATGTTTAGCCTTATTAGCCTTATTTGGGAGACAACTCTGGTCCTTTTTCACTCGTTCCCCAAACTCTTACATTTTGATGTAATGTACCTCTTATTTGTATTTGTATGCATGTTCGCATGGGTGCATGGGTGCACCAGGGCAAAGTAAACAATGTAACCAAATGAAGTTTTCACTTAAAATTTCACTTCAAATAGCAACACCAATCAGAAGCCACTTGTAAGACCCATTTTTTCCTACCCCATATATACTCAACAGTCTTTGTCCCCTTTGCATGCACTCCCTCCAACATGCTGAATTAATAAATGTTATGTGTCATAAACCAGTGTTATTGCTGCTGTTCACATACCTCTTTTTTTTCTTCGTCAGGCATCTTTCTTTAGCTTGAGCCCCTCGATTTTGAAGATAATTAATTGTTAATGGAAATACTTGTTAAACTGGGTAGTTATGTAGTCCCCTCATTCTTTGCTCTGTCCATTTGTTTTTCCTTTTTTTTGTAGTCATCTTTTTGCACCACCTCAACACTTCATTGTGACTTGTGGAAAATAAGAGCAGGATGTATCATCTATAAAAGCCCACAACAAAATCTCTAACAGATTTTTCCCCCCCACACTCATTAGCCCCTTTTGTCACTTTGCACTCATTTTCATTTCTTTTTAAGCGCCCTGCCTCCATGTGGTGTGTGTGTGTGTTTGGAGTTATCCCATACATCTAAAGCTTGGTGTAGAATATTTAATATTCAAGTATAAATCTCTAGGGTACACGGGTGGAGTGGCGGAAAACTGGAGCTTTGGCTTCTTCAATATGCTTATGCATGCATGCATCGCAGTTGATGCAGACCTACAAATCTTCATGCACTGAAGATGTGTGCCTGTCCTCTGAGGAATGTGTGGGTTCTCTTACAGTCTTTGACCTTCAGCCTCTGCGATCACGTGACAAAAATTCCACTCAAACACACACACGCACACATAAGGGTACATACAGTATGCTTGCTGGCGCTCAGCTACTTTTTTATCTCCTTGCTCAGAAATAGATCCTAACCACTTAAAACCTGTAATAATACCCACAAGCCCACAGATAAGAAAGCCAAAAGATAAATGACAGCAATCAATGTCCATTTAAATTGTCACTTTTTAAAAAAACTATTGATGCCTTTAAAAAAGAAAAAAAAAGGATTCTTAACCATGAATACATGAATATATGTAATATGGGTGCTACAGGGTTTCTTGACATTAGCATTACTTAGTTGGGCTACACTGTGCTCAGCAAGCTGCCCAGCTGGGGCCCAGATGTGGCAGCCATGTCATGCAGAGCTGTGAGGCAGAAGATAAGAGGCCGATGGTAGGCCTGCTTCTTGGTCTCTGGTCTGTTCTACAGCAGTTCAACTAGATGTTGCGGTCGGTGCGATCTGAACTTTGACAGCCCATGTCATGCTTAATGCCTCACTTCCCAAATACAGCTCAGTGAGCCTGATTTATATCTACCAGGTGCTACAGTGTGCAAGCAACTCTGAGATGAGAGGAGGCATGTGGCCATTTCATTAGGAAAGATGAACAAGGGCTGCAGTGTATATGCGGGGATGAGGGGCAAGGGGCTGGTCTTTCTCAAATATAGCTCCACAGCACTGTAGCTGTCACAACACTCAGACCAGGCCAGGCGAGGACAGGAAGAAGAGGAACTTATTAACACACTCCACATTTCTTAAAATATCACTCCAGTTTTTGCTTCTCCCTCTCCCTCTCATTTGTCTGTTTCCTCTGTCTCTTCCCTGTCCCCACGGGCGTAGGATATTTTAATGTCCTGTTACCACTGAGCATCTGCAACCTCAGCACCAAGTGAATGGACACATGTACAGTAGATAGCAGCATGCCATGTTTTGGTTCAAGCACTGTTCTATCACAGTTCAGATCATTTGTTAATTTTATTTCAGTAAGCTTTGTCTTTACTCCTTCTTCATCTTCGTAGCTTCAAACAGAGGGTTAATTTTACCACCCAATTCTTGCGTCTTTGGGTGACACACACATACAGCTTCTTGCTATTCCAATGGCAGTAGCTTTCCCTCATGTCAGATAAGTCTCCCAACATACACTGGGTTCAGATTTAGTGCATATGAGCACTTATTACTATTGCAGAAGGAATTGTTGTCTTTTAGTCACATTTTGCCTGTTTATTTCCTGACAAACTGAAGTGTTTCTCTTCACACAAGGGCCCTCTGAACACTGTGGTCGGCTCTGTCAGTGCTCAGCGTTGCTACAGAAATGCTGTTTGATGTTCCCTGCACACTACAGAGTCAAGTGCTGAGGTGTCTTTTGGCATTGCCCTCCAGGCCACCTTGTTATACACTTAACAAGTTGTTTTTCTTTTGTTTTTTTCCCTTCCCTTTTCCTCTGTTGACAGTTCCTCATCACAGCTTTACTCAGAAGAAATGCACATCACCATGCAAGGTTTACCTTGGAAGTTGTCCTTGTAAACTGTAGGGCAAGCTCTGCTCTTCTTTTAACATTATGATTACATCTAGATCTGATTAATGAGTGTTTTGTTTGTAAACTGGCAGTGTAAAGATTAGACATCTCATCAGCATGGAAACCCTGCTCAGTGGGTTCATCTTCCTTTTATTTGTTTTTTTGGGGTTTTTTGAAATGCTGAAAGATTTTGCTGCTGTATGCAGTGGAATTTAAAATGCACACTGGTGAGTGGATTTTCTTTTGTTGGGAATTCTACTTGTCAGATTCTCCCCCGCTTTGATTGATCCAGGTTAGCCACACAGCCCACTGAAGACGTGACACATGCGGTGACTAAGCATGAGGACTAACGGTGGATCAGTCAGTTTGTTCATTAGAGCATGGTACGTTCTAATCTTGCATTCATAGCGGGCTTGTTATTACGCTCTTTTATTACGCTCTGAAATATAAAAGTCTTTGTTGCTTTGATAATATTGTCTGCTGCATTGAAACATTTCTTGTCCACTTCCCCTTTTAAAACACAGGGCGCATTATTCTTTTAACTTAATCAACCCTCATAATTCAGTAGGGAATGGGGCAATAGAATTCAGTTTTCCCTTGAGGTTTATTGTTTAAAACGCGTGCAGTTCTTTCCCAGGATAAGGGCTTCAGCTAAGCGGAGAGGAATTTGGGCCAGGCCTCATAAAAAAAAAAAAAAAAAGAAAAAAAAAGTATTTGTGTACCAGAAAGATTTTCGCTTTTCCTTTCTAAATCTTTGTCATTAATGACTTTAGCAAATGTGAAGTGGGGAGTGAATGGTTCAGCTGTGCAAGGTCTTCAAAGCAACCCTCTAATTATTTATCCAGGATATCTTACTCTAGAATTAGAGGCCAGGTCGCCATTGGCTTTCATGCCTTTTTTTCTGCAAAGAAATAATTTCCACAGAATGGTTTCACTGGGACACTCTTTAATCCCTGCTGTGTGTGTGTGTGTGTGTGTGTGTGTGTGTGTGTGTGTGTGTGTGTGTGTGTGTGTGT
>NW_005187513.1:682632-706040 GCF_000239375.1 Pundamilia nyererei | reverse complement strand
TGTGTGTGTGTGTGTGTGTGTGTGTGTGTGTGTGTGTGTGTGTGTGTGTGTGTGTGTGTGTGTGTGTGTGTGTGCTTACACATGATATGGTATATGCACATACAAGCTTATGCGAATGGGACTGCAGTTCTTCTCAGTATGAGGTGTGTAAAAGAGATAGTAAGTTTCCATTTTCCACACATAACGCTGCATGACTTTCCACGTCTCTGCTCTCACCCCAGACAGCTTTCACCCACATTACTCGGGTTTCCTGGTCATTTGGCCTTCACATGCCTTCTAAAAGGGATCTTATCACCCTGCTCAGGTTTAGATACTTAACCGAACACTGGCCTCTAACTCGCAGGCTTGTGGCACTGGCTCTGTGTTTTACTTCTGGGCCTTTGTGTCATTTAACTCAACTGCTCATAGTCTTGCTCACTGTTTAATGTCCTACCTTAGCCTTAATACTTACCAATATTTTAGCGGAATATTACACATTTGCTGTTTCTCCTCTACATTTTATTTCTTTAAAAAAAGCATCTTTACATCATATATTCATACCTTCTAAATTACCTTAAGTATTTTTGAGCGTGTTGCTTTAAGAATGCTTAGCGAACAGATATTTGTCTAATTCCAGGTGCTGGTGAAGCCTGTGTTTTACCAGGTGCAGGACTGGGTCATTACTAAGGTATTTGTTTTCCAGATTAGACAGAAAGACCCAGCATTATAGACATGTCATACCTGTCCCCGACCTGTCTGTTAGGGCGTGATCCTCGCATAGAGTCTGAGTCCTGTGCTCACCTGCATGCTTTGCCTTCAAAGTAACACCAGCCTGATGTCCCTTAGACTAGATCCCAGAGCTGCCAGGTTGTTCTAGGGGCTAGATCCCTTTTCTCCTCTCTCAGTCAACAGAGGCTCAGTATGCTGATCAGTGTCAGCTCTCCTTAATGGATGCAGAAGTAGTGGTAATGACAACTCCCTGTCCGCCCCAATCCCTCCAATCCCTCAGGTTTTAGATGGCAGGGTAAAAGAGCAGAGCTGAGTGGGTTGGAAGGTGTGTGTATGCGTGCACATGTGCCTATGTATACGTTTATGTGTGCGTCTGTGTGTGTGGGAAGGTTCATATTAAGCCACAGCACATGGTGGATGAACATTTACATAAAGCCCCACAATTGTGATAATAAACCATTTTATCATTGGGTCCCAATCAATAATGTGGCTTCTTAAGGTTTAATATTTCAATGGTATTGATCACTTTAACAAGTCTGTTTGTGGTTTCCTTAGTTGAAAGCTGCAAGAAGGTGTGTCTTCACACATTTGTGCATACTGTATGTGGACCACATCTCTGTATAGCACCATGCAATGACAGATAACATTTCCACCGCTGAAGAATGGCACTGATAAAGAATTTTACAGTTTGCTCAGCCTTGCAGTCTATTCACAACATTTAGTTGTGCTCACTGGTTCTCTTAGCTTCTACTACCCTATTCCTGGTACCGTAGAACAAATGAAATGGAGTGAGTGCACACAGAAGCTTTGAAAGCACTGTAGTTTGCAGATTTCACTTCCATCCTCTCTTTAGAGACCGTCTGCTTCCCGCAGATATAAATAGGGGAAGATTTGATAATTAGTAGAAATGAAGGTCCGGGGGCTCAAAGACTTTGATCAGCACATTTCCCCCTTGTCCCTGACCTTTCAGTGGACACGTGTCTTTAGCTCTCTCGCTTTCTCCCTCTCTCTTTCTCTCTGTTGTGCTAAACTGCAGGAAACGCAGTTGTACATCTGCAAATATCTATCTGGGGCATTCCTTTTTTTTTTTTAACTTGCATCGTCCCCAATCTGATCAGCGTGTACTTCTCTGATTGATTAAACCCTGAAAGACCACTGCACAAAGTGTTATCTGTCCTTTCAGCTTTTCTGCATTCCACACTATGGGAAAGTCAGATCGGCGTGCCAAAGTATGTGAGGTTGCATTTCAGACTGTTACAAATCATTCAATATCCATGTCTGTTAGTCTAAAATTGAGCAGAAATGGATAATGTATATCAAACTTATCAGATAACTGTTTGGAAGATACAGCTGCAGAGTTTCACTCTGTCTCATTCTCATTCTCACAGTCTTTCTTGCGATTTTAAAGACACCCTATTGCTCTGCGCACTGGGTTGCCTGGGGGTGAACATTAGTTTGTGCCCAATAGCCCTTCTCTTATTATACATCAATATCTTAATTCCAAGGATAATTTATGCGCTTATAAATTACAAAGCTTTCTTAACAAACCACGTGGGACATAACAGGAAAATAATGCAGTGCAGCCTTTCAAAATGAAGAATGATTTTGTTGCCGTAGGAAGTAGTTGCTTTTGCAGTAATTATAATATTTCCCGTTCACTCTGTGGACTTAATGGCTGTTGTATTATTTGCATCACCTTGTCGTCTAAAATTCCAATGTACCTTGCCACTTTTTCTATCCCCCCCAAAAAAGAAAAATACTAAAATGTTTCTAACGCCATGAAAATTTTATCTACCGTTGCTTTCTCTTCCCTTGCACAGAGGTTTGAATGAAATGATTCTTATACATTTGTACTCCGAGTGCACCAGAGAAGCTCCCCTCCCCATGCTGGTTGCTAATTGGTGGGAGACTGGGAGCTTCCTGCTGTGTGTTCGCTGCTTCTTTGCTTTGCCACCCCACCAGGTCTTTCACTATCGCTCTGCAGAACCCAGTAATTAACCCACAGCTAATTAACTACTTCTAATTACACCAGCATGCTGTTTCTATCACACCCTCCAAAACTGAGGAAACACTCTAGTGCCATGTGTAAATCCCCACTGAGGGGTTTTGGAATTTAGCTGAGCTCAAGTCTGATCATTTAATCAGACTGCCCTGTGTATGATCAACATACCGTTCTGTCCTGTGATTTCACCGCTGATTTGTCTTAAATAACTTTTCTTCCGCTCTGCAACATGGAATGGATTAGCACGATTTGATGGTGTTGCATAAAGGGTAAAATCATTTTCAAGGTTCTATTTCAGGTCTATTAACAAAGGAGGCAATTGATACTACAAACAAATCAATTTTGCCTTCACTGGCCAGTTTTGCTAGTGCAAAATGATTACTAAAATTGAGTACTGTGAAACTAAAACAATCAGCACATCACCTCCTGGGTATTTGAGTTTGCTCATATTGTAATCAGCAAGGATTATTTTGGCTGTAACTTATACGTTTGTTCCAGCATTAGATTAACGCATAAAGTACACAAAAAGAACCACAGTAATAAAATCTGCGAGTTGTAAGCCTTGTCTAGCTGCATGCGTGACAGATCTACATGCCTCAGTTCTGCTGCCTTTGAGAAATACCTCCCAGACAGGCCAGTGATCAGCCTCCCTTACTCTCACACACTGATGTAAACACACAGCAGTGTTCTTCCCTGCCTTAGACTCAGCACAGCCATGGCTATTTCTGTTAGACAGACTGATAGCTCCTACTGAAGATCATTGATTTTACGGGAAGCCCTGTTTACAGGCCGAGTGCCATCGACCTGAGGTGACTTTTTGCCTCCTGCAGTTGGAGCAGTACTGGAGCACCTTTATGTCTGCATTAGCACAGGAGTAGACTGAATATTTACAGCACATAATAAATTACTGTGTTTCATTGTTAATTGTTGCTAATTGAGTTAAAGTGATGGGGATCAAGGAAACCAAGACTTCACCTCCACAGAGTTAACAACGAGTATTGACTGTTGATGTTCACAGTGACAGTATGAAAGTAATCTTGGATTTTTTTTTTTTAATAAAGAATGACTAAAGTATAAGAGGTATATTTATGTATTTGATTATATTTAATTATGATTGGATCTTCTTGCTATGACAGTGTTAACCACTGCACCACAATGCTGCTCTACTGATAATGCCATGTATTTATTTATTCTTGGTACCATGCAGTTAAGCTTCCTGTGACACCATATCAGTCATAAACTCACATCTTGCCTTAGTGGAGTATAAGGTCTTTATATGGAAGCAAACCTGCAGTTAAAAAAACAAAACAAAATAGGAAAAAGGGGGAAGAGGAAAAAGAAAAAACACTTGTGAAGTTTTAAAAATATCAGTTCAGTCACTAAAATATAAGGGCCTTAAAACCAGACTTAAAGCCATACCAGGCATTAAAGTAGACATATGTTAAAAAGTGCAATGCATGCATACCTTTATTGGTGATTAATTGAAACAAGCTTACAAGATAAACCCATGCGCCGCTCTGCCTGAGGACTACAATGGTTTCCCCATCAATGAGCATGTCCCTAGTGCAACATCAAAAGCCTTCCCTTGCTTTATCAATAAGAACCTTTCCTTCCCACATCTTCCTGTAACTTGCTTAGCGTTCATGCCATTGATTTTCCAATAACCGCCCCTTACCCTGCGGTGGCTAGCCAGGCTCTGTGATGGCGCAGAGACAAGACACAGACAAGGAACATCACTGATGCATGTTTGAAAATCACAACTGGTGTATTGTGTGGGGTCTTTCTTGGCAGGTTAACAAACTTGTGTGCCCTCACAACTCGTGAGTATGCGTATGTGCAGTAAGAGTAAGGGCACCCCTAAGTAGCAGTATTTACAGTTTGGATAGAGTCTGAGCTAATTCCCCCAGGAAACCCTAGAGACCAGGGTCTTCGAAAGGCAAGACCAGGCCTTTGGGCAGGTGATCAGGCATGCTTATAATCAGATGCTTCTTTAGCCTTTAATTCCTGCCTCAGTTGGCCAGTAAATCCCACCTAATGAAAGGACCCATATCTTAAAACTTATCTCATTTTGCATCCCTACAAAATGACATCCAGACCCACTCTCTGACATTGTTCATTAAAACCAAGGCCTTTTCACAAGGTTCAGTCTTATCTGCTTTGTGGTTGGGAGGGGGTCGAGCATAACCTTTTTTTTTTTTTGCCACAGAGAAAATAGAAGAGCGAGGAGACTCTGGCATAAAGTCTTTGATGGCAGGTGGCAGTAGGGGGTGAATGCTGCAGTTAGGATCTGTGCATCATCATGCTTTCCCTGAGATCAGCTCAGGAATCCAGCCTTTTCTTCCCTGTGATTATCTCTTATTGTCAACTAAGGCTTGTTTTGGCTGCGCACAGCCTGCTTATTGTCAACTCAGTGGACCCATATTCAGAATTAAAAGGCAAAACAGGGGCAGACGCCATGACAGAATCACTTTTTGTAATGCCAGTATTCAAAAGGCAATTTTTTTTGTTTCTAAATATTGCAATGTATAACAGTACATAAAGGTAACTTGTAAATAATAACAGTATTAGTCATCTCTAGTGGTCTACTCCCTCATTTTTATTTGTGGTTATTAACACAATCAGCACACAAAGACACCAGCCTCCTCCACTTCCCCTCTACTTTGACCGCGTCTCTTTGTCTCCAGGACTCCTTTAGTGCCTCCTAGAGATTAAAGCTTTTCCTACTTTAAACAGGTGTCGCTGAGCCAAGCAGACCTCCTAGAGACAAACAGCATTATATCAGTTGGCCCATCTGCGACTTTCCGACTCCAGACAATCCCATTGCTCATCAGTAACCACTGCAGGTTATTGAATTACACCATCTTGATTTTAAAGGGCAATTCTGTTTTCTGTAAGCACTGGACACACCAAACTATCTCGGCGCTCCAGCACTGATCAAGAGTCATTGTTTTATCCTGTCTGTTGCTAATTGCTTGAGGAATCTTGAGCGGTAATGTGAATTGATGGGTACTGTACTCACCTTTTTTAAACCCGAGGAAAAGAGGAGACTAGAGAACTTTAGAGGTCATTGTTGGCCTTATCCCAGTCTCTTCTCCCTCAAGTCTAACCCTCTGTTTTACACACTGTTGCTTGGCTAGGGTTTCTCCCTTCTTTGGGGGATCGAGGTTTACTGATCATCTAGTTTACCAAATGAAGCATGGAAGACCATTTAGAGGGACCTCCACAAAACATGAAACACATGAAGGGTAGAGCCAGGTGGGGGGGATTTGAGCCGGGCTCTTAAAAACTAGTTGTGCATGTGGTCCTAGTGTTCCCAGGCCTGGTTGAGACAGGCAGTGGAATCTGAAGGAGGGGCCTAATAGATTACAGGAACAAAGTGTGAAAAACTCCATGTTCTGACAGGACACATGGAGATGTTTTCCTATGAGACAGTCCATTTACACGAGTCACTTTTTCTCCCCCACCCCCCATTTCATTTCGTACAGTTTATCCACTTGCTTTTAGTCTGAAGAATCACTGTCTGTTTGACATGTGGCGCGTTTTTTCTTGCATTACTCTCACTGCCCTCAGTCCATTTGTGTGAAATGGCTGTTGAGCTCATAGCCTCTTATTAATGGAGCAGATAATAAATACAGACCAGTAAGGCTAGTATCCCCTCACTCAATATGGCAGCCAACGCTAAATCATGTCTGGCTGTATAAAGCAATCATGTTAATAAGCCAGCCAGTCTAATATCTTTCATTTTATATGCAAAGTAACTTAAGGGTCACTGAGGTTAGCTTTTGTTGAATGTAAACAAAATAATCAGACAGACCATGCTAGCAGAAATTTGTGTGTATTTATGGTTCTCTATTTAATTTTACTTACTGCTCACGATTGACTCTTCATTTAGCAGACCAAATACAAAATGAGGGTCCTTTATCATGACTTTTTTGTTTTGTTTTTTGCAGTTTGAGTGCACATAGGCTGGCGAGGTCTCAGGTATGTTGCACGGGAAGCAAGCCTCATCAGACATTCATGAAGAGGCAGACAGACATTATCAATCTTTCCTCTCCTTCAGTGCTTTATATGTTAGGGTGTGGGGTAGACTCCATTCTGATCGCAGCTGAAATTTGCATCCCTAAGTAAATAAGTAAATAAATCAAGTGCAAGCGGTGAATGTGCTAATCAACCAGGACATGGCAGTGAGCTCGGTGCCGGGAAACTTTGCTCATGTAATATTCAGTACTGTTGGGTTAAAGGGCAGCCCAGAGTTATTGGTTTCAGCGCGATTGCCCCCTTTAATCAATGTTGGCTGCATCCCTTTAATAAAATTATTAGCTCAGCAGTATCTTGCGCTATCATTTTATCTCTTCTGCGCTCTAAATTGCAGCCTGCGTTGAGTCTCTCAGATGCTCGGGGCATGGCCAGCTCCCGAAAGCTCAGCTCCCATTTATTATTTCAGAGGCAGAGGATGGCTGGAGTGTTTGAAACCAGGCTAAGCGTGGAGGTTATTGGATGCAAGATCTAAACACAGCTGCAGTGAAGTCCCAAACCAGCTTATGTGTTTTGGGTTCATAGAAAATACTGACTTTTATTGCTCATGTTAGCGTCCAGACAAATCTATCTCAATAATGCACATGAATTACATTCTTCTTCTATGTACACCACTGGAGGTGGAGTGGTAACAGTATTACTCTTAAGAATTTCTTTCTTTTTTTAGATACAGTTTTCCCTTTTTTTTTTCTTCTAGTTATGTAAATGTACGACATGCTGATGGGTGGCTTCTCAATGTCTAATTATCTCACAAGGAATCTATTTGATCCATTAAGTTAGACTGTTGCTGCCTTTTTTCTGACTGCAAGTTAATTAAAAACGGATGTAGGATTTGCAGAATATAAGATTAGGGGTGTTGTTTGGAAGGTGAAGATAAAAGATGGTACCTTTGTGATATGGCAGGAAGATGAATCGTGGAAGTCTTATTAGTGCTTGTCTCAGGTATTGTGTTTAAGTGCCTAATCTAGCGTAATGAGCATGGTGTCATTTTTCCAATTATATCTCAGACTTTTGTCTCTTACGATACATCGCCATACATTCGCTTGTTTTTTTCTTTCAAACCTTTTTTTCCCCATTGTCTTCCTTTCATATTTATAAGTCTGATCTTTCCCTAATTTACATAGCAAATAAATTATGTGCTGTTTGTGTGCTTACTGTCCCAAATACAACTTTAACCTCTTATCGTAATCATTTTGTGTCTCTGCAGGCCTGGATGCGATGAATGCCTCATGTAGGCATCAGCATGGACAGCTGTGAGTCTCCCGTGGTTTCTGGGACAGACGATGGGCTCGGCTCCTCCCAGCAGCAGCAACCACCTCAGCCCTGGAACGATCACAATAGCTCACAGGTCACCTGCACCAACCAGGCACCTTCCCTGGACCCGCTGTCTCTCTCTGGTCCCTACCCCTCTCAGTCCCAAAACTCTATTGCACCTCATGACAGGGTAAGAGAACTACAGTCTCAGCAGCAGCAGCAGCCAAAGCAGACATCACCCCGGACCCACCGTGATAGCTCTGCCACAGGCCAGCTGCATCCCAGAGGAGAGGGTCTTGACGAAGAAGACCAAGAGGGAGTGAGCTGTGGAGAAGAGGAAGAATCTGAGGACTTAGATGAAATGGAGATTGACAACTGTTTCCCTAGTCTTCAACCTTTTCCTGGGATGCCAATAGCTTCAGGGGGAGGAGGTATGCCCACTCTTCTGCGACATCAGCCCACACAACAGCAGGGACCACCTGAGAGTGGGAGTGAGGAAGGGGAGGAGGAAGAGGAAGAGGAGAGTAGTGATGTGGAGAACCTGGCTGGAGAGATAGTCTACCAACCAGATGGCTCAGCCTACATTGTGGAGAGCCTCAGTCAGTTGATCCAAAGTAGTGGAGGCATGGTACCCGGCCTGCTTCCTACAAACTCTCTCTCGAGTGGGGGGAAACCAGGGGAACCTGCTGGGACTTCGTCCTCAGTTTACCCACAGATCATCAACACGTTCCACATAGCCTCGTCCTTTGGAAAGTGGTTTGGTAATTCAGACCAAGGTTTCCCCAATACCTCAACAATGGCAGGCCTTAGCCCTGTCCTGCACAGTTTCCGTGTCTTCGATGTGCGGCACAAAAGCAACAAGGATTACCTGAACAGCGATGGGTCTGCCAAGAAGTCCTGTGTATCCAAAGATGTTCCCAACAATGTGGATTTCTCCAAATTTGATGGGCTAGCCCTATATGGCAAGGGTAAGCCCATTCTCATGTGTTTTCTCTGCAAGCTGTCCTTCGGCTATGCCCGTTCCTTTGCCACTCATGCTGTCCACGATCACCGCATGACACTGTGTGAAGATGAGCGGCGGCTGTTAGGAGATAAGCATGCATCTGCCATTATCCAGGGCATTGGGAAGGACAAAGAGCCCCTCATAAGTTTCCTGGAACCAAAAAATAAGAGCACTCCTCTGCCATCTACGCTGCTCCCTCTTAACTCTGGACAGAGCTTCTATGGCACATTTAGTGGTGTCCATCTAGAGCCTGGAAGCAGCAGTGGGGGCAGTGAGACCCTCCTGAACAAAGACTCTGACTCTGGCCTCCAGCAACAGCAGCAGCAACAAACCCCATTAGGCTCAGTGCTTTCTCTTGGAGGGCTGAGCATTCCCAAAGCGCCCACTCTTACCTCATCCCCAGGCTCTGCCAAAGACTCCAGTGCCCTGCCCAAACAGGGAGGGAGAACAGAGGAGCCTGCTGGGAAAGAGTTGGCTTGCAAGGGAGAAGATGGGAACACTAAGGGACATGAAAGCAAGGCACACTTATCCAGCCAGACCGGGGGCTCTGAGGAGGACGAGGAACTGTTATTAGGGGCAGAGGAAGATGAGGCAGAAAGCACTGCAATGGCCTGTGGTGGTAACAGTAGCAGCGGTGGGGGTGAAGCGGGGGAACCAGCTGTCTCAAACCAAAGCATTTCCAAATCTCCTTTATTAATGCCTAGTAGCACTCTCCAGCCTTCTCCCTGCACCTCTGCAGTCAGTTCCACACTTAACAGCAAAGCCCTTGCTTCCATTTCCTCCTCTGTCAAGGAAGAGGGTTCAACTGCAGATGGTGGAGGGAGGACCTCAGAGCTCCCTCTGAGCTTTAACTGCCAGGGACCTACTGTTCCCATGGCACTGGTGACAGCTGCCGTCAGAAGGAGCGAGGATGAAACTTCTGGCACTTCCTCCTCGCCTCTGTCCACCAATGCTGCTCCTGATGAAAGTGCCAATCGAGATAGTGCCACAGCTCCAGAACCAAATGATTGCCCTGCAGAGGGAGAGGAGGAAAATGGAGCCCTTCTGCATCATCACCACGTGCACCACCATCATCATCACCTCCACCCTTCATCTCATGGCCACTCGCACCCCCTCCCAGGGGGTTCCTGTGACATAACAGGAATGGGTGAGTGTTCACAGAACCATGGGCCCAGTGGCAGTGGAGTTAGTGGGGTCGAATGCCCTAAATGTGACACTGTTCTGGGTTCCTCACGTTCTTTGGGTGGTCACATGACCATGATGCATTCACGCAATTCATGCAAGACACTCAAGTGTCCCAAATGCAACTGGCATTACAAGTACCAGCAGACTCTGGAGGCCCACATGAAAGAGAAGCACCCAGACTCTGGAGGCTCTTGCGTATACTGCAGCAGTGGTCAGAGCCACCCTCGTCTGGCTCGTGGAGAAAGCTATACCTGTGGATACAAGCCCTTCCGGTGTGAGGTATGTAGATAACTTTTTGTTGATTTAGGTGCATTTTATATAGCAGCTAAGGATATTCAATTTGTATCTGTATCATTTTATCACAGTTTAAGAAAAACTGATCTTGTATTTCGTAGGTGTGTAACTACTCCACCACCACAAAGGGGAACTTAAGCATCCACATGCAATCAGACAAGCACCTGAACAATATGCAGACACTGCAGAATGGAGGCTCCATTGGGTCTGCACAGGACCAGGTGTTTGGACATACACCAGGAGGAGTGGTGGCTGTCCCGTCAGTCACCCAGGCCAGTAGCCATCACCCTCCCCACCACCATCCTTCACAATCCTCCACTCACATGTCCGGACCTTGTGGGGTCCCCTCCCCAACCAAGCCGAAGAGCAAACCTTCTTGGAGGTGTGAGGTGTGTGACTACGAGACCAATGTGGCGCGGAACCTTCGTATTCACATGACTAGTGAAAAGCACATGCACAACATGATGCTGCTCCAGCAGAATGTGACTCAGATGCAGCACGGGCGACTTGGCTTGGGTGCTATGCCTTCGCCCTCTGAGGCTGAGCTCTACCAGTATTACCTGACGCAGAACATGAGCCTTCCACCAAGCCTCAAGATAGACCCAGCTGGAGCTGAGGCCCAGTTCCTGATGGGGAGCTTTCACCTAGATCCGAACATGGCTGCCTTGGCTCCTGCACTTGGTATGTCCCATTTGGTTCTCAAAAGCATTTCCCCACAAAAAAGAAAAAACAATGACTAGACCTTTTAGCTGAACTCTATCTTGATTCCTAATTTATTCATTTACACGAACACAAGACAATAATGCAAAATTTTATCAAATGAAAAACAAACCAAAGCGATAAGCTGCAATACAATATGCTGTACTCCGGCATATCACGGATTTGTACTTAGGCAGCTGCTTTGTTCTCATGCCATAAGATATGTGTTTACCAGCAATGGTAGAATGTTCTAGTGCACAAGGCCAGCATAACATTTTTTTTCTTATAATAAATGTGCCAGGCAGCATACAGAAAGCAAAAGATTATTTATTTCCCTACTCATGCAATCTTTTACAGGGCACTCAAATGACAGTGTGTTGATATGATTTAGCAGAATTTTGAAGCTCACTGTGTGATATCCATACAAGGTGATTTAGAAGGCCAAACATGTATAATCTATGCTTTTCCCCCTCCTTTCCACACAGTCAACCAGCCTTAGCTTTTTACTTTCAAAC
Organism: Pundamilia nyererei; assembly: GCF_000239375.1. Lineage (NCBI taxonomy): Eukaryota > Metazoa > Chordata > Actinopteri > Cichliformes > Cichlidae > Pundamilia > Pundamilia nyererei. The sequence continues at coordinate 694,345 of NW_005187513.1, read as the reverse complement.
TGCTGCTGAACTTCACCGCTGGAGTTCTCCGTTTCTTCCAAGTCAGTAATTTCAGCTATAAATTTAATCTTGGTCAAAGAAGGGAGGTTAGAGGCCTCAGCAAGGGTAATTCAGCAGCATAGCAAAGTGTTTGTAGGACCAGTTACAACCACACAGTTTGTACAGACTTGTTTCAACTGTCACCAGTTTGAAGACACAAACAAGAATTTATTGCTGTGACTAATTTTTTTTCCCTCTTCTGCCATCTGGTTCATTTTCCTGTGAGGTGAGTAGTAATAAGCATATTGCAAGAGAGGCAATAATTACACAGTCTGGGCCCATAAACTGCAGTGGTGTTATCCATGGTCACACTTTAAGGAACTCTTAACGCTATCATACACAAACACTCTGATATTAACGGTACCACCATATAATACATAAGGCTCAGTACGAGATCCCTAAACAAACAGACACAGAGGTGCACTTTTTATGCTCTCATTCTGGATTTCATTTTCTTTTCTTTTTTTACTGTAGGGTGTATTTCTAAAGAGGTACAATTTATGGCAAGTGCTGACCTCAGGTTATATCAGCTTCTTTCTTATCCTCGCTCCCAAAACTCAGGACTACAGCCCTGATAAAGACAATACGAGATCAAGAGCAGGAGTTAAAGAGAGGTGCAACTTTTACTTCTCTGTCCTGAAATATGGTTACAGCACACCGTGGAGCAATACAGCTGTCAAGTCAGATGGTTATATACCTAAAACATTTGTCTTGAAAACAGTCTGATCAAATGGAAAGATTCAGTCTTTTACCTTTTTTTCTTTTCAAGAATCCCCTAGCACAAAAAAAAGGATGGCCTAATATACAGAGGTTCACATTAAAATAGTTTGAATATAAAGCAGCCTATATTAAACAAAAGCTTGGTCTGATGACATGCAATCAAAATTTAGCTGTGGACAAGGGGTCTATGGTAAATAATGAAATCTTAATAGTAACAGACAATGAGAGAAAAGGGAAGTGCAAGAGGGAAAAAGCTGCTAGGTACGGTATAATGACATATGTGTGCATCTGTGGTTTTGTATGATTGAGCATAAAGAGCCATGACTGGTGAGCTGGGTCTGTGAGTGATTTCACAGGGCTTCTCAAAGGTCTCCCTCTCCTGGCTATAAAAACTCAGGTAATGGAGAAAAGTCCAAGAACAGGCTGCATACTGCAGCAATAAATAAAAAGAAGCTGCTGGAATTAATTTAGTGTAAAGCCAGGCAGGGTCAAGCCTGCATGCTCAGTCTGGCCAGTGAAAGATTAAAGATCAGCAAGCAAAGGCAAAAACACCGGCTCTTACCTCGTTTTTTTAGCATTCATTTTTTTTCCCAGACTCTACAGACATCAATTATGTGGTCGGTGTCATAAGATATGTGCTTGCAGTTTTTTGTGTTTTTTCCCCCTCTGCTCTATGGTTCGACTCAGTACCAAGCAGACTTAATCTGTTAGGTGTTAGAGGTAATCTGAAGAGAAAGGTGGAAAATAATCCAAGGAAAGTAGTGCAAATTAAAAAGAATAAAAAGCATCATTGTGTGAACAAGGGGAGTGGGGTTGATTCACGGTATTTTGAGCTTGGAAAGTCTTTACTGTAATTAGAAAACACGTTGCTTTTTTCTGTTGACCTTTAGAGTTGATTTACAGGCAGGAGATGAAAGAGCATCAGTCCAAACAGTGAAAATGTGCATGTTCATTTTCTGGCATTGGAAGGCTTTTGTAGAAATGTCCAGGCGCTCTTGTTTCCTAGCTCAGAGCTATTTGTTGGCTAGAGACAAAAAAAATGAGCATTATCCTTCACATAATATCATACCTACCAGACACATTCTTTTAAGCATGTATTTACTTGAAATAGCCATCTAGACTGTATGCGTTGAATAGGTCTCAGCTGATGATACTGTTCTCTTCTCTTTGTTTTGTTTTCTCTTCGTGTGTTTGCTTTGTTCTAGTAGGTGGGGAAATCCCTATGGATGTGCGGCTAGGTGGTGGGCAGTTGGTGTCCGAAGAACTGATGACCCTGGGAGAAAGTTTATCGCAGACTATAGATCCCTCTCTCAAGCTCTTTCAGTGCGCTGTGTGCAACCGCTTCACCACTGATAACCTGGATGTGCTTGGCATGCATATGGGAGCTGAACGGAGCCTGCCGGAGGAGGAGTGGCGTGCCGTTGTTGGAGACTCGCATCAGTGCAAGTTGTGCCACTACACTACTCAGCTCAAGGCCAACTTCCAGCTGCACTGCAAAACAGACAAGCATGTGCAAAAGTACCAGCTTGTGGCCCACATCAAAGAAGGGGGCAAAGGCAACGAATGGCGCCTGAAATGTGTGGCCATAGGCAATCCGGTGCACCTAAAGTGCAATGCCTGCGACTACTACACTAATAGCCTGGAGAAGCTGAGGATGCACACTGTCAATTCCCGCCATGAGGCTAGCCTTAAACTGTACAAGGTCAGTGATCCACAAGTTTGTTTTTTATTTTTCATTTTTTTATCAAACCCATTATTCAGCCTTGTCCTGTTCATGCAACACAGCTGCCGATTTACAATTCTGTCATTAATGCATCATTTGAAGTGTTTTAATACAGACTCATTGTCACATTTGACATTATTTTTAGTCTTTGAACCTCAGAACTTTGTTTTGCTAAATATGCAAAACAAATCTTAAAAACGAATCCCCGTTAAAGCAATGCTTCTCTGCAACATACAGTACATGTTTTAGCTTTGCACCGCTACTCGGTGCGCTCCAGAGGCATGAATGAAAGCTTTGTCGTGTAGCTGCTGCCTTCCCAGTTGTCATATAGAAGCAGGGCCCCACTGCTGCAATGAGAAGAACATGCAGGACAGAACAGGCGTAGCTGTTTTGGAAGCTTGGGCCTGAATCACTTGGAGACGAATGAAGAAGTGTTAGGAGACAGAGGTTTGGTGCTAATACTCCTCGGAGCGGGAAAGGCTGAATTGTTCTCGACAGCCGTATTGATTTTTGCTGGACTTGGAGCTTCACCTTCTCCTCTAATCATTCCATAATAGCCAGTGGATGAACACTCTCCGAACAAATGGCCATAAATCTAACAGGCCTGATTCCACTTAGGTACCTATCCTGTGTGTCTGCGGCTTCGGCCACTCTGTGCTTAACCCAAACTGGCATAGTTGCGCACACACGCACAGATAACAAAACACATACCAACACTGACCAAACATACTTGCTATAAGCATACACTACACACACAACAGGATCCAACACAAAGCACTGAATGCTGCCTAATAGATGTCATCCTTATTTGTAATCTAGCTTCAGCATCCTTGTTTGAGTATTTAAAGAACTCAGTTGACAGTGCAATGGAGGTATTAAAAGGTATGTGAAAAATGTGCTACCTCAAGCATGGTGTTTTAACCGCATTAAAAACTAAGGTGAAGTGGTCATTTTGAACCTCTTCAAAAATCTTGTCCATTTAAAAATCATTCAGCATTATGAATGTTTGTCAGGCCGGCTGAAATGACAGCCGTGTTTCCTCCTCACAGCTTCTTTGTATTGAAGTAACAGCAAAATTTAAAAAAAAAAAAATCAATTTCATTTTTTCTTAAAGGGGAAGGTGTGAAGCGGGGCTTCTGTTGCTACTTTAAAGAGGTCAGGAGGTGTTTCGCTTGTCATTCTGTGGTTTGCTCCATGACAACAGAGATCACAGGGACATTTTTAGATTAGTGTTATAGCATTATAGTGTCATTTTCAGTTTCATATTTATATTCTTGCACTATATTAAGAATTATTTTAATTCCCTTCAGTATAATCCTTATTTATCTTAAGGGGTTTGGGTGCAGCCTCCTCTACCTTAAAGACCCTCCTTATTTTAAGCCACCTTTCTTCTGATTGGCTGCTCCTTGCAAACTCAAGGTTTACACTGCAGGAAGGCAGTGCTGCTGTGCTCATAGCCAGAGCTGGCTACTTTAGGGAACTCTTAATGCTATCATACACAAACACTCTGATATTAACATTTTAGTGTAAACACATAGTCTGTGAATTTGTCAGGTCAGTGCATGTGTTTCCCAGTCTTTGGTCCTCCTCTCTTAACCTTAGCTTCTGGACTTACTGGGCCAAATTCCAATAACAGTCTCCCATTAGAAGAAAATGGACCAGCTCTGGCTTACTTTCTCTCATGCTTACACCTTTTTGAGAAAGATCCATGTTTTGCTTTGCCGCATAGAGTATAACTTCTTCTACATCTTTGTGCTTCAACTGTAGTGCAAACCCCAAAAAGATCTCCCCTATTTCTTTGTCTGTGCAAGTTTTAGGAGAGAAGAGACATGTCACACTGCTCTTTGGGCTGTGGGGGATTAAATATGTACAACACATCCAGGCATGATCATTTTTTATGACTTAAGCCTCTTAAGATGGCTCCATATTTCTTAAAACCAATTGATCTTCTGACTGGGAGTATGTGCATTTGTCCAGAAATTACCTGCTCTCTCAAGAGAACATAGTGGTCTTTTTAAGCTCTTCTCATCCCAGACCTTACTCCAAAACCTAAATGTTCATGAGTCAACAAGAATTAATACAGTGTTTTACAGCTCATCAATGTTTAACGGACAAGCACATGGTTTTAAGGTTTTTTCACTGTACTGGCTCCCCACTTGACAATGTCAGTTTTCTTACCATTTTGAATTTACTGTCCTGGTAGAGATACTGACAGACAGAAAACCACAGTGCCCTAAAAGCCTGTAAAACCAACTTGGTATATTATGCATGCGCAAAAAAAGAAAAAATCACCATTCATTTATGCTTCCCCAAAGAAATCTGATGCAAATAGCACCATTTTTAACCTTTTTGGGGAGAAAATAAATCATCAAGTCAGCATAAACAGGCTGTAAGATGTGGGAGATGCTTGGGACACTTCACCCAAATCAAACTGGTTTGCATTAAACAGGCCCTTTGTGTGCACAGCTCCATATAAATTGGAGCCTGTAATTACTGGAATTAAAAAGGAAGGTTTAAACTGAGGGCTAAGCTGGATGGGATAATTTGAGAGTCTGTGGTATGCGGCCCATATTAGGGCTTTCTAAAAATATCACCCCCACCACCCCATGTATTGGAATGTTCCAAAAGACCACAGAACGATCCAGCAAGTCATCCTGACCACTAGACCACCACACAGTGGGGGGTGATGCTCTTTTCCCCTGTGTGCTGTGCTCTCAGTTCAGAGATACCAATTCTGAAGTCTGTGAGTTCTGCTTCAGTCCCCTGTGCACTGAAACTAACTTATACCTTCTCTTTTTCCCATGGATCATGGGGATTTTGGTCGCTCTGATGACAGCGTGATGATCGCCCATCTGCTCACAGGATGGTCACTCCTAGAGAACCCTCCACTGGCTAATGTGATATACATACAGCTCTCCACTCAGGCCTTGGGGCTTCACTGTGTTTTAGTGTGGAGGTGAGAGACTCATCTAGCTCCAGGCCCGACTGCTTTGGCCAGACAGAAAGGGTGGGGACTAACCAGGCCAAGCCACAGGCCTCAGCTTCCAGTCAAGGGTTGGGGGAAAGGGGAGGAGCATGGGGGGTTAGCTGGCTACCTTCCTTGTCTCGGGGGCCGGTGCAATCGGCGGTAATTGAGATTGATTGGATGTTATTTTTCCTCTTGCAAATGTAGTCCATTAGCTTGGCACATGCATAATCAGTTTAGAGCGCAGTTAGCCGAATGTAATCATGTTCCTCGGTGTCTGCTAGCACAAAATCCACTCCAGATGCCGCTTGGCCATGGAAAGACGGGGGGGAAAGTGCCGTCACTATCAGATGGGGAATCTTTAACCAAGCAAGTCCTGAAATCCCTTCCTCTGTTCTGCTCCTTCCCTACTGAGCACAGAGGAGTGTTAAAAAATTCAACTCCCTCTTTTCTGCCTTACACAGCCGGTCGCAGGGACTGTCCCATGCCTTACCGTTAAGAACAGGGCTTTTGATCATATGTTCTGCCCATTAACGGACAGAAAACATCTGTAACTTGTGTAGAGTTACTGCTCTTATTTTACCCCTCAGTGCAATCCAAAAGAATCAGTGAACACTGAGGAAAGAAAATGTCCACACTCTGCAGAGAGCAAATAATCATGATGAAACATAATAGAGGAAAAGAGGCCGTAATGTAAATGAAGGGATTAGTGGTTACATGAAAAGGCATTAAGGTGTTTCACTGATGATGCTACTCAGCAGAAGCACTGGCTTCTCAGATGCGGGAATCCAAGCAATGATGACCGCTCCCTGTTAATGATCAGAACTACTGGGATTGACTCGAGTCTTCTTGGACTATGCATTGGAATGCAGTTGGAGAACAACCACAAATAGGTTATGGATTTGATTCCAACTCTGGAAAAATGTTGTAGTTTTGCAATCAAATAATGCTGATGTGTATTTTGGATGTGTACAGCAGTCTGGTTGATTTGGTCTTGGTCCAAGAGCTCTCTAGCGGAGAGTAAGGCAACTTATGGCATCCTACAGTAGGTAAGGTGGGTTTTTGAATTGTTGTTAAGTTCTCGCTTTACTTGCCGACTGGGCTTGTCGTGATTATATCTTTCTCCCAGTGTCTTAAACTTCTCTCACGAATGTGCCCAAATTCTTACTCTCATTGCTATTAAGACAAAAAATATAACGTAAGGTAATCTGAGGTGTCCAAAACTTGGGCGAGTGGGTGCCTCGCTTTACCCTCTCACGTATGACGCATTTCTCTATGAGGGGGACTGGTAGGTGGTGGATGGAGAGACAGACAGGAGTGAGGGTGGTGGTGGGGGTGCTAGAGGATACACTGCTAATTATCATGGCTAGCCTATGATTGTTCAGTAATAGTGCTCAGTGGGAAAGGTTGCAGCAGTTCCAGGAAGAGCTGAGCTCTGATTTACTGGTACTACCACTCTAATAAAGCGCTCACTGCACATCCTGGGAGACAGCCCATTCTCTCCTTTCACATGCACAAGTGTGTGAATGCACACACAAACAGACAGACGAACAGGCAGGCGCACACACAGAGCAGCCGTGTCATCTAAAATGCCATAGGGCACATGAAAGGTATCTTTTCAGTAGTTCATAGAGAAGTTCTGTGTCGGCCCCTGCCTCTGTTTACTCCCCAGTTAACATTGTTATGATCCAGAACCCTGGTTACACTCTTTGTTTCAGTAGTCACCTGCAGGGTCTTAAACTCTTGCATCTTACTTCAAACAAATCTCACTTACTCAGTGGTGGGTGAAACAAGGAAGGAGCATTACAGCACAGAGAACCAGGGTGGATTTAAGAGAGCGGCTGTTAGGCATGTAAGGGGGAGCTAGCAGGGGTTAGTGTTTGGCTGTGTGCAAAAATTTCACAACTCTTCTAGCTCCCACCCCTTGAGAAGGCCAGAGAAAGGGTCAGGCTTTGACCCGTGGCACAGCTGTTGCTGCTGCTGGTGTTGATTGTATGTGCACAGGCCCTACTGTGGGTGTTGCTGGGGCTTACTCAGTGACAGTGAATGAAAGCAAAAAGGGAGGAAGGAGAAAGCTCCTTTGACAGGGGAGGATAGACTTTTCTCAGCTCTCAGCTTTTTTCCCCTCAGTTGCTAGAGTTAAAAATCTGGTGGATTATAAACCAGGTGCTCAGTCCGGGGTTTGTTTTAGATAGAGCGACACATTTTCTGTGTTCTTTGGTAATTTCCTGTTCCTAAAGCTCTTTGTGTTTTGATTGTCTGTGTTTTTGGGCAAGTGAGAAGTGCATAAAGTGTAGGTTATGGGTTTGTTAAACTTTGCCTCACTGTAGATTTACACCACAAAGCACTTGCCTAAAGTGACAAAACCGCTGTTCATCTCCCACCAAATTTGTAGGGGTTTTTTTTCAATTAAGTAATTGTTTAAAAAAATATTGTTACATTCACTTTTCTTTCTTTCTTTTGCTTTTTTTCTTTCTTTTTTTTTCAATTCTACAGTGGAAATCGTTTTTTCAAAAGTAACTCAAAACATGGAGAGTGAAACTGTGGAGATGTGGATTTGCATAAGGTTTTATATGTGCTTTTATTTAATTTAAATTTTATTTTTTAGGGGGGATTCCCAGCTAAGTCCTCTTCCTGCCTGTTAGAAATTCTCGAACCTCACTGCAGAGCTGTTAACATTATTACCAACACACTGATTCTCTCACTAAATCAAAAGGTCAGGCTCCCAAGCACCATAAAGCCTTCCCGGCTTCAATTTATTTTAAAATTTTGCAATTGTGACAGTAAAACAGTAAAATGAAGTTCTTAATTTGATCGTAGGAGATGGAGAGATTATTGAGCGAGCATTTACATCTTGGACAAACTTCTCACCTGCTAAAGTTCTGTAAAGATGATATTTCAAGCGAGTTGTTTCTGTCTTTCTTTACTAATTCCACAAAACCTTACTTCAAAGGTGCCTGGCAATGATATACCTTTTTTTTTTTTTAAATGACCCCCTTATCAGCCTCTATAATCAGCAGTTTTTACAGTGTCTTTGAACATAAATATTTGATAGTCATATTTCTTCTTCAAAAAGACCCTTATATCAGTCCATGTAATCAACAGCTTCTGCAGTGTCTTCAAATCTATAAATTTGATAGTCAAACTGCAGTAAAATGAGTTGCCATGTGGACTGACCGTCATCCGAAAATAAGTAAATTGCCGTAAATCCCCGGCTTGAAGTAAAGACTTTTCACGTTATTCTCACAATCAGTATTCTGCAGTATTCTTAAAGTATTTATGGTTCCCATCTGATTTCCACAAGACATTAATAGTAGTGCTGACGTTAGTTCTCTCCTATTTTGGAAATATGACTAGCCTAGACAGCAGTTTAACAGAATTTCTTTTTTTTAAATGTTGCTGTGTGTGATTCAGAAAGCAGAATTTCCTGCTCATATACGTATGATGTATTGTGAGTGTATGCAAAACTGCTATGTGGCTCTTAGCTCGACTCAGTTGAGTTTCAGACTTCAAGTTCTTTAGGCCCAGTTGGTCAACAGATCAGGTGGTGTATAGCCACCACACCTGAAAGACCAACAGTGTCAGTTTACAGGTAACTGCTACTCTGGGGTGCCACACCAGGGCTCCTGTGAATCTCTGCAGCGTAGCTCCTAAGCTAAGGGGATGGAGAGACAGAAGCAGGCAAGCTTACTGACTGTGTGCCATCAATACATCAGTGGCTTAGCCACCAGATTAATGGCCTCCGTGTGGTCTGGGCCACAAAACTACTCAGTTTTGAGGTCTGTGTTTAGTGCAGCTGTACATTAAAGTGGGGGTAAAGAGAGATGAGAGGAGGGAGAGGATTTAGGTGCCAGGATGAGCACACAGGGACCGGTATTCTGTTTGGGTTTGGCCAGCAGGGCAGAGTCATGGGACAGCAACACTCTACAGAGGGATGGATACATGCCCCTAAGTGTTGTAACATTTCCCTTGCCTTGTAACCTTCCCGTTTTGACTTAAAAAGGATGTTTGAGTACCAAATGCTTTGTTATTACTAAGTAAGTATTTTTTTTATATACTTGATATTGATTTATATGCACTTCATAACATGCAGTTATTTGACAGCCTTGTGAGACCCTTGCTTTCCTTCCTGTAGAGCAATTGCTCCTAAGTTGTTTCCCAGTTTTTATTTGTCTTAACAAATCAGACCCTAAGGTTGTTCCATTTTGCGATGCATTGATTACCGTTGGATTTTAGAACTTCAGCAGTGTGTTACCTGGATTTCTGACAGGTCATAGGGATAATGCTGATAGATGTTTTCCTCAAGGCATCCTATTCTGTATGGATTGTGTAACACAAAATGTAATGTGGTGTCCTCTGCGCATTGGAAAGTCCGATTTACCCATCTGTGGCTACTACTGAGGATTCATTTAAAAAAAAAAAAGTCATCCACCAGTTTCCCGGGACTACAATTTTTATTTGGAACTGTGGGACCTCGGGGGTTTTTTTCCCTTGTGTCAAGAGAGAATAGCCATCTCTTCCTGAAGTTCATGGCTCTGGTTGTCCATCCATGTTTTGCCTAATTGCTGTGTGCTGGAGTCCAAGGTTAGAACTGGGAGCTGTAAATCCCTCAGTCTTATGCAGCCAATGTTTTCTCCAGATGTAGAAGAAAAGATTTCATCCTTTTGTAATTAAGCGGTGCAGCCCAGGGTGTAATGCGGTTTTTATTAGTGGTTCTGGAAAAGATCATTTTGCACCTTGTTTTCTCATTATGGCTTTTATTCTTGAATACAAAAGATGGATAAAATGATGGGATGAAAACGAAAGAAGCAGCAGAGAATAGAATCTCCTGTTTAAATTATTATATGGAAATTACAAGGTAGTGATGTAAGGGGTAGCTCTATGGGTGTGTGGGGGTGCAGACTCAAACGGAGACAAAGGCATAGTTTTGAAACTCAACTTAGTGCGTCAGATGAAAGATGCCAGAAAGAAAGTTTGTATTATTATTATATTTTTAATCCCAGGAATTTTCCCAAACGTTATCTCTCCCATGGGTGCCATCTTCTACACCTGTGTTCTACTTTAAACTTACTTCTGAAATAAGAGCGAAGGGTGAGTCGGGAAAAGTGATTGTAAGTGAAAGACAGCTTTAAGAGTTGGGGACAAGAATGCTCTTCAGCTTCTCAAGGGCACTGATATTTTATGGCCCTCACATTCCTTCATGACACACTGATGCCCAGAATAGACAGAGAGAGAGTGAGAGACAGAAAAAAGTTTAACTACCATGCCTTTTAAACCCCACCCCCAGCATATCGTCTCTCTTGCTTATTCACCTTCACCTCACCCTGCTTCATTTATGTGGCAAACCTCTGGGTCACCCTCACACTTTTCTGCTACTTGGCAAAGCTAATGAAAGCAAGGGATTCAAGTGCAGGCTTTTGTTCAGCATAAGTACTTTCACACGTTTGTGTTTTAAATTTTTCTTTTCAGTCTTCACATGGATTTGCAGAGCATTCTTTCCTCTGAGATCTCTGAGACAGCAGAGGAAGTCCTCATAGCCACTGAACTCTTAAACTCACAGATAATATACTATCATCCTTCACTGCCAGCCCCACAACTTTTTTTTTTTATAATTTCACCACAGTCAACAGTACCCGTAAAATTAAGGTCTGCTGAATAATTCAAACTCTGATTTTTCCTTCAGATGGCCTATCTCTGTCACAAGATAGGAATTTACTTAATTTATGCTTGTTAGGTTGGAATAGTCATGTTAAAATAATTTGAACCATAAGGACTGTCTGTGTAGCTACTGTTAAAACGAGAACTCCGGGAGCCGTTAAAGTTTGGACATGAAATTGTGAGATCTGGAATGCAAATGATTATTCAAATGATCAGTGTATTAATTTGCATGCTGAAAGCATAAGGGAGAGAGCATCTTAATAAGTTATGTAAAGCAAAGTATTTTATTATTTGTTGATGTTTCAGGAGTGAGGGCATATTAATTTTGCAGTTGTAAGTCCCAGTGTGACCTAAATCTCTCTCTTTCGCTCTCACTTTCTCTAACTCTCGCTCATTCACGTGCACACAAGCACATACACACACTGCTGTCATTATCATAATAATCACACACTCTTTTCTAACAAATTTACTCCCTACTCTATATATCAGAAAGCCTCCCATTCTTCATAGACCCATCAAATAGACTCCATATAAAAGACCGAGCCAACATGATGTCACCAGTTGGTCTGTGAAGCCTCTGTGTTATTTTGACTGCTGCCATGCTGGGG
>NW_005187513.1:658986-682612 GCF_000239375.1 Pundamilia nyererei | reverse complement strand
GGGGGGGGGGTTGGAGCCAGAAGTGAACATATTGGTACAAGAGGGTGAAGTGCTACATTATTAGACAATGCTAAACCTACAAATTAATGCTATATGACCTCAGTCGCACAGAGCTGCAGACTGGTTTGTGCACATATGACAACTACTAGATGCTAGGGGAAAATGTGCATGGTGAGCTAGGTGAAATCTGTGTGGTGCAACACACAGTGCTGCACCAAAAAAACTCTCTTGTGACTGCTTTAATTGCTAGCAGATTGCTGCTGTCATCAGTAGTTTGCATGGACCATGCAGACTTGCTTGGCAAGTGTTTGCAGGTAGGTTGGCATCATCCATGCATCCATGTACGAGCAAGTGCAGTAATTTCTTACCAACCAAATCATTTGCAAGTATATTTTTCGTGCAGCACCATATATGCCCTTTGCAACCCAGTTTTACGTAGCGACTACGAGCAATCTCCAGCAACCGCTTGACACATGACACATTTTTCCCCAGCAACCTGTGGTTACTAATCATTAACTAGAGTTTCACTGTTTGTGAATAATAATAATAAAGCACACAGCAAGCCATATTATTGATCAGATAATCGAATTAAAAATGCTCCAGATGTCACCGACAGCACTAGCATAGTGGAATTTCCAACACTGAGACTGAGAAGATGAATAGCAACTATGATCATAAGTGGCCACACACCAAACTTTCAGCCCTAATCAAATGAAAGGGTTTAAAAACCGAATGCCTCAATACAATTGAAATGAAGTTAAAAATTAGCTATTGAGACTGTGTACGTGGCTCTTTCTGGTCAGTTTTAACATGGGAATTTTTGGGAATTGACTCACTTTTGGATCATTTTTGAGAACCGCTTTTTTTGGCCACACCTCTTTCTCTCTTTTTTTTTAATGGGAGATAAAATGTCAAAGCATCTGGAGTTGTGTTAAATGGACTTAAACCATAGAATTACACTTTAAGCAGTTCAACCTTGTTGAGTGAGGAGCTAAATAATGACAAACCCATCAGAACATGAAATTATGCTAAAAAAGAAAAGAGAGAGATTTCCAAACCTGCCGTTTGTACTTTCTTACGGTCTTCTCTTACACATCAAATAGAGCTTATCATTCAATTTTCCTCCATTTGCAACCTTTTCTCCTTATTCATGGGCTCGATTTCTAGTCTGTGCCATCATTACCGTCTAGTTGGGTGAAAGGACAGAATAATTTGGGAATAGATTTTATGATATTTAGGATTATCTTTGATCTTAGGGGATTTTTGAATTTCTTTGAGTCATCGCATTAGATTATATGTGTGTGAGTGAGGAGCCTGTGAGGATCTATTTTGTAAAATGAGACCAGGGACTAAAATGTCTGCATGATATGAAATGGAAAAAGCATGTGTGTTGTGAATTCAGTTCAAATAATTTATCATTGAAGGAATGAGTGGCTTATAGCAGAATACTAACCATTTGTGGTGCATGTTGTTAAGAGAGATCAGTCTTTACATCTGGAAGGGAGGTTAGGGCTTTTTAAATGAGAGAGCCAGCATTGGAGTATTCCCAGTATTCAACTTAACTTTTAAATCATTAAACATGATGAAGCCATCTCCACAAAGTCAGAGGTTTATATACGAAAATCAAACACCATCTGCCATCTCTGATCAGAAGCAACAGCCATCAGGCCAGGGTTACCAAGGCAGAACAGGAAAAGCCATTAACTGCCAATCACTGCATCGATCGACAAGCCAGTCCACCACTGCCCCCCCACCCCCCAACCCCCTCACCCCCACCCCTGCCTGCCCCTACCCACAGACACACACGCATATGGTTCATCAGCTTTTTACTGTAAAGGGGACACACGCACGGGCATACTTTTGCTCAAACCTTGAACTTTTCGTGCACTACATGATGGGAACATTTGGTCCAGTTTGTCTCTTCTCTGCTTTAGACCGGATTATCTTTCTAATGATCTCGAGTCTAGATTGCAGGATCAACATTCTGTTCAGTTTAGATAAAGGCAGTCTGACTATTTCCTTTTTTTGTATCAGATCGGTAAATCCAATGTGTTACGAGAAGGACAGAGGAGATGCTGCTCAAAAGATTTTTCTTTCTGACCGTAGGTCGGTAATCTCCTCATTACTGAAATGCATCTCAGTAAAGTCCATTGCCCTGTCAAAGTGAGAGTGGACACTCCATTCTGCTAGATCTACCTCCACATTTTTTGGAGACAACCGATAAAAAAGGGAACTAATAGAGTCAGTGAAGGGCAAAAAGGAAAGAAGATTGATTTTTCTTTTCCCCCCTCCTTCCATTTTTAATGGTGTCGCTAGAACTAAGGGTCATTAGAAAATATTTACCTACTTCCCAATTTAATGGAGATACTGTATATCAGAGTAATCTGGATCAGGGGTCAGGGCTGGGGGGAGCAATTAAAGCATAAAGATCCAGAAGCTTAGGGCATGTTGTGTGAGTGTAAAACACACAAACAGACAGGTTAGCTAAAAGGAAGCCAAAGGCAGCACACATTGAACATGGTTGTATTAATTTATTGAGTTTTGTTACTGATGAACTAGCGATGCGCAAGTTGGGGGCACAACTTTATCCACACAGCACAAAATCCACACGCTAACATTCATTGTTTTGTTCATGGTTTGACTCATACGATTCATTCAAACATAGCAGTTACAAGCCTGTGATAAGTGAGATATGTGCTACATGCTGCATTCGTCTTTTATTCATAGTCAATTTGCCATCTTTTCTTTAACCCAGTCTGGTTGGTTCAACCTTCTCTGGGGCCACACAATAGCCAGAGACAGAACAGATATGATGGATGTGGCCTGGGGCCTATATGCTCGCTCTGCGTCTGCGGTGGCCTCATCTACACATCAGCCACAGGGGGAGGGAGAGAACGCAGCGGGGAGGGAAGGAGGGCAGAGATACAAACCAGACCAGCCATTTTCCTCGTTCCGCTCATAAATATTTGTGTGGCTGATTTATAAACAGTGGAGCAAGAGAAGAGATCAAAGTGAACTGTAACGCTTATATATAAAACCAGAGGCTTTTTTTCATGACACTGTTCCACACACCATGCTCATACCTATTAGAGACAAAGCCATATATCACAAAGTATATTGGCAAGAGTACTGAATGGCCAGTCACACTCTAGGGCTCAAGCTTCTTCTAGTTCAGACTCTAGTTCTTATAGCGTCGCCCTGCAAAACACCAGTGAATGGACTTCAGTGTGTGTTGTAGCTAAATTTCAACCTGATCCCAAACTGTATCTCTCTTGAAGTTAGTGACCTCTTAGAGGGAGTTTAAATGGCTGCAGTAATGCTGGGAAGCCATAAAAAAAATCATAGCAATTCTGAGTCTTGGTAATCATAAATAGCTTTCATTGGCTACATGTGCTGATTCAGGCAACCAGCTGGTTAGAAGCAACACAAAAGCCAAGTCTCCTTTAGGCAGAGAGGACGGATTGGGGTGGGCTGGGGCCCATATGTATACATTTGGTATATACAGTGTGTATCTGTTTGCTGGGTTAGACTACAGACTTTGCATAACTTCTTGTATTCAAAAGCTAGCAGAGACGGATAACTCCCCCTATACCCCCCTACTTCCATCGTGCAATTGTATATCTCCCGCCCAACCATAGTACCCACCCCCACCATTCATTCTTGGCCTAGTGCAAATGTGAAGGGCAAGAGGTGCTCTCTTCTGCCACAAGCTTTCTCCCTGATTAATAACTCTTCTAGCTGGCAGATGCAGAGGAGCACCATGTAGATGGCTGCTCTGTGACCTCTGTGGGAGGGAGAATACTATGGGTAATAGGATAGAATAGAAAGCCCCCCCCCCCCATTTGTTCACCAACAGGGAAAGATGTGCTCAATGTGGCGAATCTTGGGGATAGTTGTTGTCATATAGCCCGTCTCTCTGACAGTATGTCCGCATGTGAGTGCCTGAAGTCAACACAGCAGCACTTTACCCAGTACTTGCATAAAACAGTTTCAAGTATGGATGTTCTCTTTTTTAAAGACTCCTTGAACATTTTTATTCTTGGTGTGTGTATTATGTAACGCTGTTTTGTGGAAGCTTTTTTTCTCTGTTCTATAGCACTTCTGTGAAGTCACCTGGAAACTATATGATGGTGATCTTTTCCCACCCAGTGCTGCTATCTTTAACAGCAGCTAGATAAAGAACACTTTTTCCTGTTCATCTACCTAAATTCTGTATATACACGCTTCTGATCAGGTAAGCACTGGAGGAGGCCTATAGAGAGAGTATGGTGCAGAATGCTTTACCCCTGGTGTGTCTGAGTTTCTGTGTGGGGAGTTCAAAGTCCTGCTGAACATCAGATCAGAAGGCTGATGCTGAGTGAGGCTGACTAGCTACAGCCTGTGGTCTGGGAAGGGTTACTGAATTATTACTGATGGTTTCAGGGGTAACTGTCCGACCACAGGACTGGGGAATATTAATCATTTATTTGATTGTCCGCATGTGCTGATTAATCAATTTGAGTAGGATCTGCAGGATTAACTACCTTATTATTCCCCTGTAGGAACAGATAAGAGATAAGGCTTTAAAATATCATATTCCATTTATCATTTATTTTTAGATCCCTGCTGATGAGGGTGAAATAAAAACTGGGGTGAGATTAGGCAGAACAGCAACATGGGGAAACTGTTGGGAAGAGGATGAGAGAAGTAAGAGGAGGGAAAAAAATGTGAACTGCAGCGTTGATTATTTTTGAAAATGGGTACGAGACGTGGCTTTGTATTACTTCAAAAACGGCACAGAAAAAAAGTTGTGCAGTGAGCGAGAGAGCAGAGAGAAAGAGGGGCGGAGAGACAAGAGGAACAGGAAGTTGATGGGAAAGTGATAGCTGTCTCCACCTGGGCTCTAGCCTGAGCTGTGTGGTAAGAGAGAAGGAAAAGCAAGAGAAAGGAGGGAGCTTCTGCAGTTGAAAGTGTGCTCTGGTCTAGGTAAGTTTCACTCTCATACCAAGTATTGTTAGCTAAACTGATCCAATAAGGACACTATTCCTGTTTACCCAACTCAATATCTATTCAGCATATAAATTCTCAATCTGCCAACTGTTTAATGTGTTATGTCATGTGGTAATGCCTTTGATTCCAACATGCCTCCGTTTGTAAATACAAGAGGCACTCAAAAGGCTGTGGTTTTCCTTACAAGCATGGCGCCCCCGGCGCTTTGGTTGGGAATGCACTGAGAGGGAGAGGGACTGAAAGAGTAAAGGAGGGAGAGCGAGAGGTGGTTAGAAACTGTACACACTTCCCGTTGCTCTTCTGCCAACCCCTCTCCCTGCTGCCTCTGGTTGCGCAGGCAGAGAGTGAGTGAGAAATGTGAGAGGGAGGAGAATATCCTCTCTCCTGGCTGCACACAGCACCATAATTATGCACTTTTCAGCAGGTTTTACCTTTAACACTTTCCTCCCGGGGTTGAGATTAGTGCGCACCATGCTTGATTTACTGCACAATTACTGAACAAGAGCTCTATCTAATCAATAAACAGGAAGGGGAAAAGTGGTAGGCTTTGAAGTATAGTTTGAGATTTTTTGCACGATTGAGCAGTGTATATGGTGTGGAAAGTAAGGACGGCTTGGCGGCGATGCCAGGCTGTGAAATATAAGTTATATCAGCCATGCCTCTTTGCTTTACCCACTCTGCAAGTGTCTTTACAGTGCTCAGCTACTGCAGTGGGAAACAACTTTTTATGGCACAGGAGGTCAGCAGCAAATTGTGCTGGTATAATAAGAAATGGTAAATGGCCTGTATTTGTATAGTGCTTTCCTAGTCCCTAAGGACCCCAAAGCGCTTTACACATCCAGTCATCCACCCATTCACACACACATTCACACACTGGTGATGGTAAGCTACATTGTAGCCACAGCCACCCTGGCAGAGGCGAGGCTGCCGGACACTGGCGCCACCGGACCCTCTGACCACCACCAGTAGGCAACGGGTGAAGTGTCTTGCCCAAGGACACAACGACCGAGACTGTCCGAGCCGGGGCTCGAACCGGCAACCTTCCGATTACAAGGCAAACTCCCAACTCTTGAGCCACGATCGCTTCCAGAATGCGCTTCCAGAACAATATATCAAAATCAAGTCATCTCAAAAACGTATGAACGATTTTCGTTTTATACCCTATATGCACACATGAGAAAGGAGATCTTGTGTGGTATCTGGCAATGCCCAGTATTAGATGTCTGTGAATGGGCAGCCAGCTCAGTGACCTCCATGATGACACTTGTTAATGGCACACGAAGTTATTTTGGGAAGCTCCAAAGACCGTTCATCATCAAGTCTTTCTGGGGCTTATAAAGCTTTCTTGCCAGCATGACCAAAGCAATAGGGCTCTCCCAATTAGTCTGGTCTTTGTTTGATTTTCAGTGATGACAACTATATCTCTGCTGTAACTATGCTGTGCTGAAAATGATGAAAGTTTAGGTTATTGATCCTCAATTGATCCCCTTGATCGATGAGCACTTTTGTTTCTTTTTCATGGAAAATGGAGTTATTTTTCTCCCCCTCTCCCCTTTGGCTAATGAGCGGCAATAACAGTGACCCTGTTAAGAAGTCCGTCTTAGCAAGGCCACAGGAAGTACAGATGGCGCTGGCTGTGTCCTTGAGGTTGGGGAGTGGGGCCACCGTATTAAGCGTCACTTTGTTTAATATTTTTCTACTTGAAAAAGGTAACAGTCTAAGCACTGATTACTGAACAATGAAGAGGAAAGCTAAAAGGATGTATGTGGCGACTCTGTTAAACGTGTTTTATAAGTGCAACTGAGAAAATAAATATCCCATATTATGGAAGTGATGGTATTGCCGTTTAGTGTTAAGCTTTCGAGTATCTACACGCAAAAAAAGTGAAATGTCAGGCTTTCTCTCATTAAAGTTTCAGCTTTTAGTTGGCAGGTGAAACTGGTGGGTGTTTGGTGTATGAATTGCTTGAAGAACACTCAACAGCAGTTTCACCGCAACAAGGTACTTCATGTTCCATGCAAATAGGCCCACATATAGAGCTATTCTGTATATTCACCTCCACTCAACCCCACTCATTAATTTTCATTTTAAGACGAGGACCTCTCAAAAGCCACATTGCTCCTTTTGTTAGTGCAGTGCTACTAATAAAGATAGCTGCATAAGACTGGGTTAAATATTGACACGGGCTGAGCACATCATCACTGTTCTTAATTAGCTGGTGTCTCTGCTGAGCTTGTGTGAGGGCAGTGCATGAACAACCAAACATTTCCCTTTACGAGATCTCAAACACCCTCTCCCCAAAACACATTTTCTATGAATTTTACATTAAAAAGGATACAGAGAAGCCAGATATATACAGTGTTACAGCTATCACAGCCTTATTGCGTAGCCTGAAGCTGTAACCAATTATGTGTTAATGAAATATTTACACTACCAAACTGAGAACGCCAGGGGTGAAAGCTAGATAATACAAGCCTGAGGAGGCTTGATTCTGTGTCTCGTCTCTCCCATTACGTCAGTGCAGAGGTGCTAAAGGAGATCAGCTAATGACAATAGACTCGGCAAGAAGAATGTCGGCACACCTGCAATTTAGCAAGCATGGCCCTCGGTCACCTGTAATGCTGTGAGGATGTTTAAGGCTCTTTTTCTGAGTCGCAATGGCCGACAAGTGGGAAAAAGGATACATCACTAACACTGACACGAGATGATGGCCGTGTTTAATTTCACCACCGGAGGTCTTTATTTCTGCTGGATACTCCCTCGCCAGATCTGCATACGCTGCAGAGTGTGATGTTTGTTCTCGAAGACTAATTGTATTTGGTACAATCCCATCCTGCTTCTTGCCGTTTCCTCATGTACTCATGTAGGGTTCATTCTCCAAACTCTTTCATCCTTCATCTCCATCTAACAAGCTTTCTGCCTCTCGTGTTCAGAGCTGCTCCTCAAGGCCACACTGCCATTGTCTGGCTGTCAAGTGACAAATGAGTAGCAGGGAGGTGTTGGAGACTTTTGTCAGCTGGACGGGTGCAGCCCTGCCTCTGCTTCTACGTACTCACACACCAGTGACCTACAGTACAGCATAGTCCAGATCTACTGTAGTCAGTCATCTTGTTCTCATCTAGTATTCACACTCGCTTCCATTAATAGGCCTGTAAAGCTCTCCTCAGACAACCTGAGCAGCACCTTTCATAAATTCCTGAGATATCCCTCTAAATCACACGGAACTCGTTCTATAGGAGTACAAGGGGATTCTGTTTGATTGATGGCTTTGCTTGTCTGTAGCCAAGCTTCATCAGGTACTCCTGTGGTTTGCATTGCAAACATTCACAGGAAGCACTTGAAAAAGCTGTATACGCACGGGGGTCCAACACTTGTGTAAAGCTAGATATGATTCAGATAGTCTTTCATGTTGGCCCATTTTCTTAGCCAGAAGATAGGGAGTGGTTTATAGTTTAATATTAGTGGCCTCAAGACGCTGTTATTACTGCTTGCAAAGAAAACTCAAAGAATGGGGTGGGGCATTAAGAAGTTAAGTTGTTGCTTTGGGTGCCGAAAGCAGGTGTGTTTCTTTTTATTCAAAATACCTGCCTGTTTTCTGTCTCTCGTATGAAAATCACATTGCAGCCTTTTCGGGTTGCTTTAGAGATGAACATGTTCAGGTTTTGTCTCATCTTTTGTCTCACCGGCACCTGTCACAGTCAAAAGACTGAGATCAACACAAAACTATTTCTCTTCCACCCGAATGTCCTGAGTCTTTATTGTAAGAGAGTAACACTTTATGCAGTGAAACACACAATCTGAATATTGCAGCCTGCTGTGTGCCTCCTGTTTTGCTTAAATGAAAATCAAAAACATGTTCTTCCGCAGCCCTGTACAAGTAATTATTCTCACCGCTGTCCAAAATGGAGGGTTGTTATGTTGACACAGTACTCTGGATAATGGAGAGAAGGGCCAGGGCAGGTCCTGATTTGCCCCATTCAGCTTCCAGATGGTACCTTGCCAGTACACATGTCATCAAGTGGCTGTAATAGTTGTTTGGGTACCCCCGTAGCTCCACCCTGCTCTCGCCTCCTGCAGGCAGACTTATTGTACTGCAATTTTGGCAAGCTCCTCCCAGCATGGCTTTCATAAAAGCACCAGGAGGTTAAGCTGTTAATTAGCTACTGAAAGAGGAGGCCAACAGCTTGCTGTTAATTTGCTTTACTCTTTTTTTTCTTATTTGGGGATTGACATCATTTCCTGCCTGTTTTGGAGTCATTGCTGTGTGTCACAAAAGCAGGACCCAGCTCATTAAGAGGGGGAGAAATGTGTTTATCTGCCTATGATTAGAAGTGCATATTATGTATGTATAGCCATGCTTATCCAAATGTTCTTAATGAGAGAGACCCTGGACGCCAGAGTGGGGCTCCTGTGGGCATAGGCCCAGGCTCGTTATCACCGCACAGGGCATTGATCTCTCTACTGCCTGCCTGCTTACTTATCCTCCTCCTCCTCCTTTTTCAAAGACAGTGAGTCGCACATGAATTATGTGGACACATTGATCAGCTGATTGAGAGCTATTGTTTAGAGCCCTGGGTCATTATTGAAGGAGGGATTACCCGACTCTTGTTTTGTGTGTGCATGTGGGAGAGTGTATTACTCAGCTCCTTGTCACAGCACATACTCCCCTTGGCTCACCTTAGATTTGCAATGGCTGCACAAAAGTGCACACACTCTTACACACAGAGCACATACAGCAGCCTACATAATCAACATGGCCCAAATGACTGCCTGCATTGATTGCCTTCCCTCTGCAATTATGTTCCCATTGTTTACTTTCTAGCATCTTACTCATTCAAATGGAATTCAATAATTATTGCTTTATTTAATGTTAAAGTAAGTAAGAGTGGTGGGTGTGGAACACCAGTAGCTGCATTGTCTTTAAGTGTCTCCATGACCCCTCCCAAGCTACTTTGTTTTATAGGCCCATGTTAAGTCATCCTCTCCAAGGACACCTACAGTGATCCATCTTTACTTTGCTGCCCCCACTTACGACACAGAGGTCCGTTTTGTTTCTCCCTTCCCTCCCAGAGACAAATATGCAGCCTGGTTTTATTCACCGGTAGTGATGGATCATTTCTACAGCAAGACAGTAGAGGAAGCAACTTAGCACATTATGGGCTTTGAGACAGAGGGACAGGATGCAGACGAGGGTTGGCAGGTATTAAAGAGTAAAGGAAAAGAAAGGACGAGGGTGGAGATGAGGTTCAGGAAGCAGTAGGTATGCAGTTTGGCCTGGAATACACAGTCCCCTTAAGCCACAACCTAACTCTTAGGCATGTTGCAACTTGCAGTGGCTAATTCAAAGCAGCCACCACACTTGGCACCCAGTGGGGCCTGTGGTTGGAGCTGTTGTTCGTGCTGCTGGCAATCGGGGAAATCACAGGCCAAACTACGAGCACTCACTGACTCCAGTCACAGTCGCTCTCCTTTTCTTTGCTGAATAACCTGCTTCTATTCTAGGGGAATCCCAGAATGCAGATTCACGAAGTTCCCAACAAATCTGCACATGTACAAGTATACTTTGGCTTGGGAGGAAAAGGGTCATCTATTTTGAAAAAATTCAACTTAATCCCAATTTACATAATCTGTTTTAAATTTAAATTAAACTTTAAGATTCAGATGTCAGTTTTGGCCAACTGCTTTTTTAACTAATCACTTCATATATTTACACATTGAGATGGCCTGGAAATATCTTGAAAACACTCAGCCTTAAGTATCGTACAGCTACAAAAAACTGCTTTGTATTTACACATTCTGACATGAAGCGGGATTTTGTCATTCCCAGACTTTGATATTATGAAGCCCAAATGTTCAATGATTTAATATTGTCAGCCTGCATTCATAAAAATGCAGGTAACAGTCTCCATTCCTCTGAAGGTTGTCCTCCTGAAGAGCGACGTGAGTATTGACCTAATTGGCTTATCCACTTGACATCCATATTGAAACTTTATGTTTATTTTTCTTCTTAGGCTTCTTTTTCTTGTTTGCATTGGGCATGCCAGATGCTATACTTTAAAAAAAAAATTTTTTTTATGGTAACCACAAAGCTTTGGTCTGTTTGGACACGAAAATCCTACCTCCAGCCCCAGACCAGTTTTGAGTCCTGCAAAGTGTTTGTGCTGCTGTGCAACACTTTTTCTCACTAAGAGCAGATTCTTTGGTTGTCAAAACACGTGATACTAGTTGAAGATTAGGCACAGGTATCAAGTTGCCTCGATGAAGAAGCGATAGCACAAGGTGATTTTATCATCCCTTTGTCTTTAGTTGCTTTTTCAACCCAACCGGCACATTTCATTGTCTCCATTCAGAGTGTAATACTTCACTGATTGGAATTTTTGCATTGTTTTTGCTATATTTGAATAACAAAAAAAGCCCCCCAAAAAAATCAAAAGTACCCCAATAATAACTTCTGCGATTTAAAGGACGTAATCTTATCATAGATCTGCTGGAGTGCTGTGCACTGCATTGCTTCAGGTGTGAATTGCAGTTTAAACCATGAAGCACGTACGCACACAATCATGCATACACACAAACACACACACACAGACAAGAGCTTTTAGTACAGAGAATCAGGGAGACAATTACAAAGCAATATCCAAGCAGATACTCACCAGCTCTCTCACAGAGGGAATTTGGCAGCTCTCTTAGAATTGATAGCTATTTAGCTCACAGATAGTCATCTGTTTTAATGCATTAATTTTGTATTAACAGCACTGCCAAATTTAATGTTGGAAATTAGGGTATGATCATAATGGTATACGGCTGTGTATGTGTGTGTGTGTTTGTGTGTGCGTATTTGTGCGTGTTTGTATGCGTACATTTTTGATTCTCTTTTTGTCTATACTTTTGTATGTGTTGTTACGTGTACACGTTGTATTATACGGCTCCTTTGGGAGCCATTCTTTGGAATTACCGGCTTTCTGTCTCCCTTCCACCCTTCCAGTAATGCCCACCTCCATCTTGTGCTAGCTGGACTCTCTCTGCAACCACACTGTTTTGTGTTAAAGGTCCACTTTTACTTTGCATTTAAGTGGATGGAAATGCAGATGTATGCAGTGCTCTGGGTGGGTGGTGAAACTGATACAGGCATGCGTTGCCCACTCAGAGGGCAAGGTGCACTGTAGAGTTGTGAGAGAGAGGATGGGGTGGTGCTCACACCGCCCCTGTCCCTCTTTACCTGAAAAAGCACCGAGCACTGCTTCAGCCTCCACAGCAAGAGGTAAGGTGCTCCATCGAAGAGAGAGGCTTAAAAAAACTATGACTGCATTTCATTTTTTACTGTAACAGCTGCTACTGTACAATGTGAAGCTTCAGAAAGCTCGCTTATTTAGCTGTTTTATTAGTCGCAGTTTTGCAGCACTTTCATTGCCTTTAATCGTGTTTAAAAATCTCCCAATCACTGCTGCAATATTTTTAATATGTTATTATATAGGCAGCCACAAACACTCGCCCAGCTGAATCTCCTATATAACTGCTGTAAATTCCTAGACAGTTCAGTGGTATTGAATCCATGCCACTGACCCAGCCAGATTCCCCCCATTATGCTCCACAGCTCCCCTGTAGTTGGGGCCTTGATAGGGCAGTTAGAAACCTAAGAGCCAGGCACACCAACTCCTCCCAACCCAACATGACTTTTTCATTAAGCTGCCAAATTCCTGCACTCCAGTTGGAGGTGATTTATCAACTGGGGGCTTCATTGCAGGTTCATAGGAAACAGACATAGGCCCTGTCTCATACATTATTATGTTTCACATTCAAAGTGTATATGCATGTGTGCACACAATCGGAAAAGAAGCTGGCCCGCAAGCGCACTTTGTCCAAGCAGTTTGTACAGTTAGATAGATCATAGTCTATCACGCAATCAATATTAGAGAAAGTGTGATATGATCAAATGCGCATTGTTGTTCATTGGTCAAAAGTATTTTTTTTACACCATCGTCCTCTCCCTAATACTGAATGAGCGTCGACCACCTCACTCTCCTCTCTCGTTCACGAGCTCTGTAAAGGGCTCCAGACTGCTTTGGGTCATGGCCAATATAAGAGATGGGGAAAGTGTTGGTTTACAGGTGTAACCATTTGACATTGTAGACAGAGCTACAAACAATGGGGCTAGCCAGATCTGGCCCTGTTGAGGACATCTTCCTGGCCAGTCGAGGTTTATAGTGAATTATGGCTGATTCTGGGGCAGGCAGTCTCAGGTTCACTCCTATATAAACCCTGTGCTTTTTATGGGAAGCTGTAAAACTCCCAGGACTTTTTTTTTTCTGCCTCATGAGACTAGCTTTGAAGTCTTGGTCAGGTGCTGTCACTTTTTTAAAAACTGGTTTTCTTGCAGATTTTTGGAGTCTTGAGTCATTTGCAGCAAGAGCTCCTTTTTTAAACTTCAAGACATCTGCTATGACTAAAAGAAATTTGATTGATTTGATGTCATCTATAACCAAATCTGTCTCTCAGATTTCTCTCTGCGTTAGTCCTGATGCAATATTTGTGCACAGAGGAAAAGGAGGAAAAGGAGGAGCCCCCCCCCAATATCCAGCAACACCTATTCATGACATCATGGATGGCTTAAAACGAGGCGAGAAAGGAGAGCACACAGAGCTTTTTACAATCACCTAATAACTCTATTACACTGAGCCTTGGGGCTCACAAAGAGGAAAAAAAACCTCCTATTCCTTTTCCTGGAAGCAGTGTCTTAATGCACATTTTAGGTGTAGAAGTGAGAAATATGAAGCCAAAGAGAATGAAACACAATAGCTCAGAAAACCCCATAGCAATATTAGAATATTGCCAGAAAATTAAACATTAGGAGAAAGGGACAAGAGCTTTTTAGGGAGGCATAATATTGTTATGACTTTTTTTTTGCCAGCCTGTCAACACCTGATTTAGAAGTAATGTGGTTAAATGTGTAATGTTTCCATTGCTTTTATGTCTTCCAGCCAGCCAAACAGGCCGTCTAGTGCAGGAGAGGATAGTTCAGTGTCTTCTTGATGAATGGTTTATAAAGGGAAACTGACACATAGAAGATAATACTGTTTGAATGTATAAAAATGGTATAGGTGAACGTCAAGGTTAATTTTCTTCAGTGCATTTTGCCTGGTTAAAGAAACAATGTACAGGATTTTCTTTAAAAAAATTATATATATATATAGTGTTAGATTCAAGGGAGTGTTGTGTTTACAAAGTAAATGACAATTGAAGCATATTATAGCTTTAAAAATTAGCAGAAATACCTTTCAGTGTATCCAGTAGTGTTTCATCCTTATTTTGGCCTTCGTTGAACAGCTGCTTCACTTGTACTGTATGTACTAAAAGGTATATATTCATCCACAATCTCTCTGCATAAGACACTCTGCATTTTACAATTATTTAGTTGTACTCTCTCAGCATGCCTCACAGGAGACACAGGCGCCAATAAGATCAGAGGAAAAAGAGGAAAACTTTTGGTGATTGACATCGATTGCAGCCACAGAAATCCACAGCAAGACTGCAGAGTTTGATATAAGAAACAGCACGTGACAGGCATGACACAAGTAGCCATGCCCGGTCTGGGGCTTTTATTGTAAACATCCAGCAACAATCAGTGTGATGCTTTAGGATAATGGTCAATAACTCTGTTGCTCGCACCAGGTTCAGACATATTGTGTTGGCATTGCATCATTGATTGAGCCATGCAGGAGGTAATTAGACTGGAGCCTGGTGGTGTGACAAGAGATTGTTGTGGCATGGTGTCACTATAGGGTGTTGTGCATGTTGTGACTCTGTGGAGAGTGGGTGAAAGCTGGACCAGGCGTGCTGTGGAGCCTTGGAGGAAGTGCTGGGGTTGACAGGTCAATACTGATGCTGATTTCCTGTCCTCTGAAGGTTGTCATCCTGTTGTGGAATGTTCCATTTTCCCTCAGTCCCCCTCCTGCCTCACCACCGGCTGGCTTTGCCTCTCTTTTTCTATGAGAGAGTGAGGATTTAACTCACCATGATCAATATTTAGTATCCCATGCGTGAAACAGGCAGATGTTTGGAGTTTCCTTTTCAGAGACGGGAAGCTTCTGTTGAGTGAAGGGGATCAATGCTTCCTTCCGTCTGTGAGGCTGTAGACCCGCGGCTTCTGAAGGGTGGCTGATGCGATTCCTGCCCGCCCTTGGGCCCCTGAGATTTGCGTGCCTCCCAGGCCTCTCCTGTCCTTTTAGCCCACTGATACAGACACTCACGCAGACAAGTGTGCAGTCCAAACAGTTGTCCTGAAGTGGAAGAGGTCTGGATGTTAAACAACAGGGCTGTGATTGGGAATTGATTTGTTCATTTGCCAACTGTGTGAGTGAAAGTGAGTCGGTGGTGCCTAGCCAGCTATCTGCCATCTACAATAACTTCTTTCTCTCTCTCTTTTCCTCTCGATCTCTCTCTTTCCCTGTGTTCCTTTCCATCTCTATCTTTCCCCTCTCTCTCGCTCGTTCGCCTCCCACAGCACCTGCAGCAGCACGAAAACGCGGTGGAGGGTGATGCCTGCTACTACCATTGTGTGCTGTGCAACTACTCGACCAAGGCCAAGCTCAACCTGATCCAGCATGTGCGCTCTATGAAGCACCAACGCAGTGAGAGCCTCAGGAAGCTTCAGCGCTTGCAGAAGGGCCTGCCAGAGGAGGAGGAGGACCTCAGCTCCATCTTTACCATCCGCAAATGCCCTTCTTCAGATACAGGTCAGAACATGCCCCTGGGGCTTGCTTTTAGTGTCTCTTTATGGTACTTTTTTTTCTTACTTTCTTGATGTCTTTGCCTACACATGTGTGTCTTGCACACAATTACGCATTCACATGCTCAATTGAGAAGCTTTATTTGCCTAAGTCATTAACAATTTGCATCCACAATTGTTCAAAGGCTTCCCACTTTCACGCAAAATTCCTCATAGACTAAATGTGACCATTAATAGATATGTTTCCAAATTAAATGACTTTTTTTTTTTTTGCCTTTTTGTTTCATTTGTTCTTAGTTTACTCTGAAATGATGAAGACGCTCAGCCATAACTTATATGCATGGGCACTACACTTGTTTGTACATTTAGACTTTTTTACGCATACAGAACTGTGTGACACAATACTCAACAATAGATGCCAGTACAACTTTAGTCTTCCGTTGTAGTTGTGATCTACTATGCTTTACGTAAAATGTTCCTACTAAGCCAACGTTGTGCAGCGAGAACAGAAGCCATTAAAGACACATTGAGGCAAAACATTAGGGCGAAGGCAGGAGGAGCTGAACAACAGGAGCAGATGCAACAAGAAGAAAAACACCCCCCCAAAAAAAACACAGACTCCGCCACAACAACAGTTGCATGGTTGAAACAAAGTGCCTCAATTGCCCATTTATTATGGACTGATTAGGAAGAGTGAGCTGTGGTCAATTAACACTCTTTCTTAGTAGAGATTTGGTTTTCTAATCACTTTAACTCCTGTGCCCTGACAAAGGGGCTCTATTGTGTGTCCTTCCAAGAGGGAACCATTACTTCCCTCGCACACATACTCGCTGTCTGTGTTATGTAGGAGGAAAAAAAAAAGGCCAGCCTGTGAAGACGCTTTGTTCCAAGGAGGCAGGGATAATGAAGCCAGCAGCCGGGAAATTGCGCAAAAGGCAGTCACAGATCTGAAGCAAATCATTAGAGAACATATTTAGCCGAGCAATTAGGGACAATTAAGCTTTCTGCTCGCTGCACTCCAAATATGTTAATGACTACAGTACAGTGGACAAGCGAACATGCAAGGCAAGAGGAAGGGCCATTTAGGTTAAAAGGGGTGGGGGGTTGGGATCTTTTTTCTTCTTCTTTTTTCCAGACAGGAGGAGTTGTTTTGCTCTTTGCAAATAAATGTGTTTTCTGTTTTTCAGTAGATGCAGTGTTTATGATTCGGTTTTTTTCTTTTCTTCGCCTCTTTTAAGCTTTCATGTTTCCGATGCCCGTGTTTGTGCCAGGATGAAGGATCTTAGGTTAGGCAAAGTGTCCCTGCAGCGGGGCTGCGTGTGCACGGTATCATTACATGTACACACACGTCAGCAGTGGTTGCTGCCTTGCAGAGCTTCATCAAATTACAGCAACTCTCACTTACTCAAAAAGACCACTGGTATTTAACAGATTCAAGAATTTAAAAATAAGAACAAGTTTTTTAAAAAGTTGTAGAGTGTGTTTTGGTGACGATGAAGCTTGATTATCGGGATGGACGTTAATGCCATTTCTTGTTATTATTTAGGCTCTAACGTTGTGTAGTATTGTTGTTTAGCTTGTGGGATGTTACTCGTTCTATTCCTTGACAGCTAACCATGTACAAACGAGATCTTTTAGGTGGAAGGCAGTGTGTAAAAACTCAGCATCTTGATCACATTACTACTTTAATGATCAGAGCTCTTTGTCTATAATTGTTAACTCTAAAATTGCTGACTCCACACCCCTCACTTCTGCCGTTTCACACCGCAAAAGCATCAGCTGTGCTGGACCGCCAGCCCCACCTCTCAGCTAGGATTGAGCCATTCCCAGTGTAATATTTAATTTCCTCTTCTTTAGCTCTTCTGTGGCACAGGGCTCTTTTTGTGGTTGAGGCATACTTGCTAAAGTGGTGGAACATTCCCTGGTTTGTTAAAACAAAGTTGCCCCTGGATTTCTGGGTCACCTAGACAGTAATTCCCTTGCCTGCTGCTGTTCTGTGATCCTGCGAGGGCTTTCTCTGCTGGGTTAGGTGCTGGGCTTGTTGCGTTTCTGGGTTTGTTGCCAGAACATATGAAATTTGTCCCCCCTTTCAAACAAAGTTCTGTTATCAAAGACATGTCAGCGTTACACAAAGGTGGGATGCAATGGTAGTCTGGCACAACTCTTACATAATAATTTCTTTTGGCTAATTATGTTGAAGTTGCCTGTTAAGTTGCTATGACAGCAGTGCAGTAAATTTAGGCTGCCCTCACATGTGATCTGGAGTGTTTTACAACTTTGCATATCCATGTTCTTTATGAGGATGCAGCAAACACTGACTGCTGGGATTTATTGCCACAAATCTCCTCCGGGCTGAATGTCCAAGGAGAGCAAGGGCAGCAGAAATTAGGTTTCTTTTTAATTAGACTAACACGGGAATAAAAAGCCTGCATTGTTTTAATTCTTGCCCATACTATAAATGTGCTGCTTAGGCATTTTGCTCTGTGGCCCCACCTCCATTTGTCTTCTTTAACCCTTTATGTATGGCGAAACAAAGAAGGTCTCAGAGGGACCCCAACCCCACACAGCTGCCCTGTGTGCAGAGAACAAAGCTCAGCACTGACTTGAACCAGTGCACTACTTTCTTTTTTTTAAGAATAGCAGCTGGCATATTTACATAAAGATAAAATAGAAAAGATACAGGGATGAAACTGAAAACTGAAGATGTTTAAAATTCCCATCAAGTGTTCAGTTATGAAGAGAGTCATAACAGCAAATATATCTTATGATACTACAGAGAAACAGGTGAAACCAAGAGTGGTTTGTAGGTGTTTAGAGTGATTGTTGACAGCGGTCAGTGTAAAGAATCAGGTTGTACAAGTGTCCAGGAGAAGCTAATACACAGAGGAAACTCCCAAACGGATGCAGAGGAATTTGGGGAGCTTGTGTTGGAGAGATATGATGACCCTATTTCTTATGAATGATGTTCACCGGGGCATGTAACTCAGTGACACATTTAGGTTTCTCATTTTTAACAACTAAAATTATTTTTAAGCATAGAGCAAAATGAGATCATGCCTTTTAATAGGGGCAAAATTAAATTGAGCTGATGGGTAAATGTCCTTCTGTGCAAGGGGTTAGTGTTTGCTTTAGGTCTGTGCGTGGATGGAAGAGATTCAGACGAGTGTTTTATAAGGGTAAAAAGGGAGTGTTTCTCACTTGTAGAGAGTTTGCAGTGAGTTTATGTATGTGCGTGGTGGAGGCAGAGATGGAAAACAAACGTAGCTGACAGTGTGGATTAGCTCCTGCTGTAAATCTGCTTCAGTCACAGATGGCGGGCCCTTGATCGCTGGGCTGTGACGGCTTGGCTCTCATCGCAGGAGGAAATCCCTGTCTGTGAGCCTAGGAGGCTGAGAAGGAGAAGGCTGGGGCTGGGGCTGGGGCCACCTGGGCAACCACCAGTCATTGTCTCCCGTCTGTTTGGACACAGAGACCTGGGCATTCGAGGGCGAAGACTGGTTTGGGGAGGGGTTATCTCACTTTAACTCTGCGGTTGTTTTCTCTGCCACTTCATAACTGCTTGAAAATGGCACATAAACCTCCAGTTTGGATTAGTGTTACTTTCAATGACCAGTTTGAGAAACTGGGCAGGGAGCTGTGTGCTTTAATAAATGGAAATGAGACAAGAGGATGCATACAAATTACTGCATAATAGTGGTATCCAGTATGAGATCCATTGCTTGTTTCGCTAAAAGGGGTGCACTTTCAGGGTCACACACCTAATAGCAAGGCCCATCCTGACAACAGAGGCATTTCTCTTCCCTCCCCACATGCCTCCCTTTCTACCTCATGCATAATTCTTGAGACAGTCAGAAAACGCTGGAAAATACACAATGGTGTGGAAAATGTTCTGATAGAGCAAAGGTGCTCATATTTTAGGGTTTGCCAAACACTGTGGAGCTCACCTTGAGATTTAATGATGGGAGATAGTGTGTTGACATCCTGTCTGTCAAATTACTACCATGTGTTCAGAATGCATATTACTGATCTTTATATATATATATATATGTATATGTTTTTTATAGGATTTTACCATCTACTGCTATCAAACTATAACCATCTTCACATCCAGCGGCGAACTTACTGCTATTAAAGCTACGTAAAATCAGAGGTGAGCCCGGCCACGCTCTGATGGCATGCAATGGCTATGGTCAGAGCTTTTGCTCCCCACAGGCAAGAGCAAAACAGACGGTAGCCATTTCTGGAATGTCCTTCTTTATTCATGCTTGTTAAAATGCAAAGTAAACCTTTCCAGAAACAGGATATTATAGCCCCTAACCACCAGACCCTTTCTACATGCCACATTATGGCCAATCTAAAAGTAAGTTGTATAGACAGACACTGCTGCAATGCGCTTTTAATAAAGGCTGTTATTGCCTGGTGATGCAGAGTGGATATGAGGATGAGGGCTGTGCAGGCCTGGATGAGCAGGGCCCCAGAGGGCCCACAGCTCAGTCAGGCCTCTGTCAGTCGCCTGCCTTCTAATCCCTGTCCGAAGGGCATCTAGGCAGCAAAGGAAATTGTTTGCTGTCTGCAAAACGTGCCAGGAAATTCATAAATGCATTACTTTTCATTTTGAAAATATTACAAAAGACTAGACATTTATTAAAAAGCCAAAATGATGGCTTTATAGATTTTCCAGTTGTATTTTAGAATTCATGACCCTGCTGCTCAAACTAACACAAGGAAGTCCTTTCTTTCCCTGTGCCCCCTGCTTTACAGGCTTGGTATGAATTCATCTCCTGGCTCATCCTGTAATAGCAAATTGACCAGAAAGCCGCAACTCTATTCTGGGATAGGCTGTGAATAAAAATGTCTGGTGACTGAACCATCGTTCGTGTAAATACTAGTTAGCTTTCCCCTCAGGCTGGAAGTTGGGTAAAGTCTGACTCCTGGTGTGCCTCTCAGTCCAATACATCTGGCTTTGTGGCAGCATAAAGTTCAAAGATGAGAGTTTGCATAAAAATTTGATTATCAGAAAAGTGATGAATCCTATTAGGACAGACTGAGTCATGTTAAGACACCAAAAGCAAGTGGCCCTCAAAAGCGCAATACAAACCTTTTAATGAAGCAGTCGTACTGTGAGACTTTCACACATTAGTTCACTTTAGTCCACCTTGTCTGTGCTTTGTATGTTTTGCACCCTGCGTGTTAGTTATGTTACGTGAGTGTAACTATGCGCCAGATTTTATTGTGCAAACTTGCATAACCATAAACGAGCACACACATAGGTGTCCACACTGAAAGTCAGGCCGTGTGGGTGCAAGAGACTCTCCCTGTCATCAAGCCCATTTTCAGAGCAGGCCGGCAGCACATTATAATATTGGTTTCCCTCTCTCTTGTCATTACCACACACTCTCCTTGAAAGCTGATCCAAAAGATAGACAGTCCATCAGGAGAGAGTCATCTCATTTGTACTTACTAAACGTGTTAATGAGTTCTATTTTCAGGCCTAGAGCCTTTGCTGCTGGATATTGGAGCAGAGGTGACGATCGGTGGTGTGAGGTGCTGGATTGCAGGATCAGAAGGCACTCAAAGGCAGGGGAAGGAGGTAATGCAGTAGCCTCGCTGCCCCTCGTGTCAGTCACACGGAGTGACCACAGCCTCCACAGGGTCTGTCAATCAGAGCTGAGGGCGAGAAGTCTGTGGTTACAGACAGACACACACGAAGGAGGAGGGAATAGATTAGGTGCCAAAGACATAATGGTTGTGATGGGTTTAATTATAGCACCAGTCATGTCGCTGCCATAGGTACATGAGATGAAGGAAAAACAGGTTTACACCCTTTAATGACCAAATTATATGAAGTCTATTTGATCTCTATCTGGCTTTTATAGAGAAATTATTTTTAGTTCTGCCAGAGGTAAATGTGAGATAGCGTAGGTGGATGACTTTTCTAATTAGACCATTTACAAGAAACCCATACGGATAAATAGCATGATTTAACTATTTTAAATGTGATCACAAGCTTTCTTTCATTGTCAAATCTTTTGATGGTAAATAGCATTTCTCAAGAGATGCATATATAGTTAGTAAAATAACTTTTTGAAATTATTGGGCAATGTTACTACACTGAAAGCAATACAATACAAGCAGGTGTGAAATTAAAGGGGGAAAAACAAATAAAATGAGTGGAGAAACACAACAAATGCAGACGCTTCCATGCAGCTGCAGAACATAGAACAATTAAGCAATTAGCATCCAATTATGCTTTGTGGTGTGTATAACAAAAATAACAAAAACGCAAAGCAAACCCCACTGATTCAGGTTTTGTATCGAGATACCAACACAAAAAGATTAAAATGACTTTGTTCATTGATCATTGCTGTGGCAGAAATGGCTGGAGCTTCAGGAGCTTCAGGAGTTTCAGTCACACAGACTGCTCACTGTAGGGACAGCGCATGAATTGACATCCGCATTTAAATCTATGTGAAAGGGATAAGTTAAAAGAATTGTGCACATTCAAAGGCCAAGATGCTTTTGCTTTAGTTAAAAAGAAACACAAGAGCAACTCTCATGAGCAGCTCTTTCTTAGGGGATTGAGTATGTCGATGCAGAACGTTATCAGTGTTTGAGCAAGAACAGTCCTTCGACAATAACAGAGAGAGGAATATTAGAATAGGACTGCAGTGTATAAGCCTGTCATTATTAAGATGAATACACATTTGAGTGTTTAGTGGTGCAAACCATTCTCTCTAGAGATCTGGGAACAAAAAGTGATAAGATGAGTCATCCCTTAGCATGTTCTCAATAAGTCTGTAAGTGCATATGTGGAGAGAATGGTATAGGCCTGAATGCTTGACCCATTCAGGGAGGTGATCTGATAGCTCTGCTCTGCTGTAGGTGGCATTTTGCTGCCATGGTTTGGGTCCAGTTATCCCCTTGCAGGAAAGGGTCACTGCAAATCAATAGAAAGTTGTTCTGAGTGATCACACCTTTATCCTGTGATAAAACTTTTCTATCCTAATGGGAGTGGTCTCTTCCAGGATGATTCAAAAGTAGTGGTTTTATGAGGATAGAAAAATGGTGCGAGGGCCTTTACGGTGACCAGACGTAGCTGAACACATGTTGGAGGTTTTGGATTGATGTGTTGCGCTCCATCCTTCCAGTAATGAATAAACTTGTAGAATCAATACAGGTGGCCCAATAATTTACTACATCTACTACTACTCCTATAATTTTTTTACCTCTTTGTATATAATAGTTCTAATATTTAAGCTTCTTCCTAAGTTTCTGTTCACACTCCTCACTTAAACTTTCCCCTAAGGCTCGCATTATCGTCTTATACCCAACATTCTTTTGTCTGTGGTATTGATTGCAGTGCTAGTGTAATGCCAGGTAGTTTAGCAACTAGAAGCAATAAATTGTTAAAAACATATATGGCTTCATTTGTTTCTGTGTTTTGGTATCGGGTGAACAGTGCGGCTTGCTGTCAGAATTAGGCTGCTCAATTTGACCATAGGCAGCATCAGAGAGGAAGCTGGGGTAAAGTTTGGGAACTATCGAGTTGAGGCTAGGAAAGTTTTATTTAGCCATTTTTAATAAGGCTGTTTGTGCCCCCCAGAGGGAGCTGGTGGATCAAAGGGCATGATCTGTGCTATGGATGAGCTCACCCTGGGTCCAGCAGAGACGATCAGCCTCGCTGACAGCAAAACAAAACCAGAGAGTGAAGGATGCCCTATCCAACAGCATGTTGCCCTCACACTCTGAAGGCTCCATTAGAATAAAGGCACATGAAACAAAGACTAGCTGAAAGCACAGATGTTGTGATTCATTATCTACTGTCTGATAGATAGGCATGAGTGGCGAACAGAGTGTGCATAATTGTGTGTGTGTGTGTGTGTGTGTGTGTGTGTGTGTGTGTGTGTGTGT
>NW_005187513.1:631519-658513 GCF_000239375.1 Pundamilia nyererei | reverse complement strand
GTGTGTGTGTGTGTGTGTGTGTGTGTGTGTGTGTGTGTGTGTGTGTGTGTGTGTGTGTGTGTGTGACATTAGAGGGAACCTTCTACATACGGATATTGGGAATTGTGCTGGATTTGTCTAGTGTGCACAAATATCCCCCTCACCCCTTCCCCTCTGTAGCTGGCTATCGGCAGCAAACAGAAATTCTCACACCACTTTGAGTGTGATACCACCAGTGATGCTGTGGTAAGTTCCCATTGATTACAAAGCACGTTTAGGTCTAGAGCCTCTGGCTGCGTACTTTCAGGTATTTTTCCCAACAGGCCCCAATGCATGAAATAAGATCATGTTTTGAAGAACAATGCGATTGATTAGCAGAACACATACAGAAGAGTGTATGTTAGTGGGTGGTGTCTACTAGCTAAACAATAATTATTCTGTGAGGGCAACATTTGTTAAAGAAAGCTTCTATAGATTTCTCACATCCCAACTCTGCTTAACTAGATGTGAACACCTGCCGAGTACCAATCTGGAACAGAATGCTTTTTGTTTGCGTCAGTCATATTTATGGTGTTCCTCTTCCTTCAATAGATAGCCAGTCCCTCTCAGTTTCTCTTTATCTGCCTGGATATGCTGCTCTGCCACTGTTGTTTTGTGAGTTGGCTGTAGATTTTCTTCCCACTGTCTGGAGCAAAGGATGGAAGAGCAGAGTAATGGATGATAAGAAAGAGATTGTAAATGAAAATCCTGACATATACACAAATAAATACAAACTGGTGAGAAAAGGTTGCACCATGACCCTCGAGATGGAGAAGGAGTTACTGCAACAACAAGATTTCCACTAATTACCAGTTAATCAATGCCTAACAACAACAAATTTCTATATACTGTAATTTGTGCTTAATTACTTACTTCTGGTGGAACTGTCAGTGTTCACCCTGTGACACAGACATGAATAATAAACAAGTTTGCACACTTGTGTCTATTGCTGTCATATTTCACACTTTTTATTTTACCAACTGTAAAAATGGCACAGTGGTAGGAAAAAGTCCGGCACGCTTTTTCTAAGCAAATTATTGGCCTAGTTTTCTCATTTCGTTTACACATAGCCTTCATTTACACGTCGTTTTACGCAGTACTGTTGATAATCTGTACTTTAAAAACTTTGAGACTATGATTTTGGGTTAATCGTTTATGTTAAACCAAGTTCTGCTATAGAGAGAGGCAGCTTTTTTCCCTAATATTATATGTGTTCTAGCTTGCAGTAGCACTTTAATACACACGCGTATTAGTCGGTTTGTGCAATGTGTTGCAATTTCTCCACAAATACAAACTGTGTATATTCTAAAATTATTAAGTATATCACCATCGATTTCAAGTGAACATAGCATTCTCTGATGGTGATGTTTCCCCCCCTTATGAAAATACATTGTTCATAAATGCCTGAAGTTATCATTAGTGATCTCAAATCATTATACATATATAGGTGTGTTTTTACGGGACCAATCGATTAATTTTATATGTAAAATAAATGTGTTTGCTAATTACATTTGGCTGAACCTTGACAATTTCAGGACATCTGTGAGTTTTAAGCAATGGTGGTGGGATACTTTATGGATTTACCAACAGAAAGATCAATAGCGGTGTGGTGTCTGTTGTTTCTTGTAATTAGAAATGACCTCATCTATTAGGTTTAGCCTTGTGTGGTTTAACACTTGTCAGAAATGATAATTAAGTATGCTGTTCTAAGGGCTCTATATGTTTAGCCTCTAACGGTGCCTGTAAAGAATAAAACAAAAAACCCATAGTTGATGGATCTGTTCAGTGATACAGATGTTTGTATGGAATAGAATTATAGTACTATTTGCAGCACAATATTGTACTGTTTTTAGATGAATTTCAGGGCTACGCTTCATCAGTTCATTTGTGTTTTTTACCCCAGTTTGTCATCTTTTTAGCAGAAATGCTGAGCAGCAACTATCTCAAGAGTACCTTTATATTCCAATCTGTGGAGAATGGAGGAAACACATCAATCTTTAGTTGCATCTAATCTAAGATCTAGAGAAGAAAGAAATACTTTTATTTTTCAGTGAAAAAATTAAAATGTATAAGCTTAGCAGTGCTTGGTGAGTGAGGTTTTCTGGAAATCGATCCCTCTCATGTATATGTTGAATATTTCACCTACCTGGGAAACCCGAGATGGGGCGCGTATTTGTGTGTGAGATGTAGAACGGAGAACACAGTGGATGTGTTTGAATCCATGTCACAAGTTGCTGTCAGTCTAACAGATGGGGCCACATTCTGAGGTAGAACAAAGTTAAGGTAGGACAGGGGCCGGTGTAGCAACAGGAATTAGGAAAAATTGACTGCTTTTTGTCATGTTAAACTGGGCAAAAGAATCTAATTGGGTGGGGGAGAGTGAATGGCAATGCCTTTTTTGTTTAAGGGCCCTCTGCGGTCACTTTTCAAGACCATTGTGACTTGCCCACAATAGCATTAGTTTGTGCTCTTGTTCTGAGCTCTTCTTTTCTCTGACTCTTTGCCCTGAGCGCCTGTCCGTTCCACTATGTCTCCATGTTCACTTCTGTGCTCCAGCAATACTCAGGAAGGGGCCCAAAAAGCCATGCCCCCTATCAACACCCTTCACAATCCCCCTACCATCATCTACCATCAACTTCCTCAGCTCTTCTCATCTATCTTCTCTATCCAGACATTTAAAAAGAAAAAGTAGACAAGTGTGCACTGCCCAGAATTTCAGTTTGAGAATGATCAAAATCCATAGCTAAACCAGTTAACAGTCCTGCCGCAAGGTCATTGCAACATCTAAGGAATGATTTGTAGTCATGAAAATACATTTCTTTTCTGACATCATCAGATATTAAGAGACGGTTAGTATTTAAGTTGTTTTTCTTATTCGGCTGCAAATTTGTCTGACTGATTAATCTGTAAATCTTAAAAGTAGTGTAGTTTTGAAAATTCCATTCAGTAGCCAATCAGTGGAGTATACCCGACTACTTATAACGTTTCCTCTCAACCCAGAGTGCTTTTTTCATATTAATATTCCTAAAGATGGGGACCATCTTTAAATTAGTGTTTGAGCCACATTACGACAAAGTGCACTTACCTTTCATGATGCCTAAGAGCAAGCCAGAGCAGTTCTCATGTTGCTTGGTGACCAAACCTGCTACTTATAGCGGATTATAATGTGATAGGTATAAGCGTGCGTGGCCTTGGTGTAATGCAGAAAGTGGATGCAGCTCTATGTGAAGTATTTCTTATGTCATACATCCTGAAGGATATCCAGGTAGGAGATTGAATTAATAAGGCAAGAACTTTGGCTTATAGTATTTTACTAACTCCAGCAAATTCATGTGTAAATTGTATAACAACCAGCCTCAGTATATTTAGTGCACTGTTAATGGCCCTGTGCCTTGCAAAGGTGTAATCATGGTGGTAAAAACCTGGGCCAAGTTACTAACCTAGGAGCAATCTTGTGTGCATTTAAGTGTCCTTTTTTGTTGCAGAGGTCATTCATAACTTGGTCGCACTGTTGATGTACAGTGAGAGATATTGATTGATTAATGCATTAAGTGCTCACAATCCATTAGGTTCTGTGAAAGGGACTGCAGAAAAGACTTCTCTCACTATGTATTTTCACCTCTCCCTGTTGTTCAAAGGGCATGATTTTTTGCTGGCAAAGTTTAAGGGACAAAAGCCTGAATATCTGCCAAGTAATGCATTTAAAAGAACATTGGTTCTCATAAGTGTCAGTTCAATTACTCTGAAAAGCTTGACAAGGAATTGCTCTTACATTAGCCTTCTGCTCATCCTGACCCAAAAGGAATATGTTGCTTCTCTTCTTCACCTATCGTAAAACAGCATACTACAACATTTAAAAGAAAAAAGATTCACTGTCTTCTGTGTAATTCAAAGAAAGCGAAATGTTTCTTTTCAACATCCATTCGCTTCTCCGAAATTATGCTATCTGCCACTTCTCATTGTTATCACAGTGATTACCATTTAGTTGCGGAGCAGCAACAGACCACAAGTCACATTCAGATGATGAGTAAGACTATTTTCAACCTTGCCACTAGTTTGTACTGATTATGTCAATCTGTTCACTGAATCAGAGTTGATGCAGATCTGCTTTTCCCCCCTCACTAAAACCCTGTACCTTCTTAGGATAGAGTATAAATGAGAGCAAGGGCCGTGCCTGGGGTTTCTTCCTTACTGCTTAGTGACAAGGAATAAGAGACCTTTATCGCCCAGGCCTTAAGCAAGTAAGCCTATGAAAGGGGCCTGAGAGTCAGTCATTACCTTAGAAACATGGGCTGCATTAGAGATTCATAACAGTGTGCCATCTCTGCACCTTTCATCTCCACTAGGGCCAGCTCCATTAGGATCTTTTATCTTTGTGCTGATGGCTGCTCTTGATAATGGGGCTGCCGAGAAATCCCAAAAAGTAAAGACTCAACTCTGACACTATCGGCCCTCCTTTTCTTCAAGCAGAGTACATCAGCTTACAGTAGTAGATATATGTGCTCTCATTTGCAGTCACATAACCTGATTTGCTAGATTTCTTTCTTTCTTTCTTTCTTCCTTTTTTACACTGTTTTCCTTAGAAAGCTGATATCCCACACTAAAGTTTATTAAATGCTCTGAAACTTCAGCATGCATAGAACTTGCTTTCTCTCTCACGTCCCACCGCCTTTGAAACTACAACATAATGACGGTTACGATGATGCGTGCCTCTGCCACCCATTCAACTGGTAAAACCTTGTAAGGTTAGAATTTAATAAAATAACCAGCATTGTTCCCGCTGATGCCCCCATGGAAGTGCATTAATGATATCCCATACAAGCTTCAATGAAAACTTTGCTTTTGGGCAGACAAACACAACTTCATAATGTTATAGTAATTCATGCAAGCCAATGTTTTTCAAATGTTACAGTAATTATGAAAAATATTCATACTTTCCTCTACATAGCCGCAGCATTGCAAATCTCATTTCCAAGGCAGAGCGGAGAAGGAATACACTGAATAATCATTGTGTTTAATGCTCTGGTCATAATCCCAGGTTTTATGATGGTTTTCTAATGATTTTCTAATGATGTTAAATATTAGTAGAGAGTACAGCCATAATTTGAACACAGCAGTCCCCCCCCCCCATCCTTTTTTTTCAGTGCTCCATCAGCAGACCCAATTGCAACTACAATGAATATTGCACTGGGAATGAGATTTAAGAGCCATCCCTTTTGGTGTTTTATTTTGCCGTCTTCCCATCTGCCATAAATCCTCATTGCTGTGCTCTTGAAGCCTCCGCCCTTGCCTGCCTTACCCAGGTGGGAATACAATTAGGTGCAGGGGCCATTTCATTCACTGCCACTGTCCGTCCACCGCAGTCATTCGTAAAAAAAAAATGCTCTATCTGTCCCAGAGGAGAAAACAGCGGACTCTTGGGAAATTTAAAAAAATGAGGAGAGAAGGGAAAAAACGGAGAAGAGAACGGCGGAGAGACGAGCAAAATTACTGTGGGAAAAATCTTCAGAGTTGTTGTCAGAGGAGATACAAAGTTAGCCTCTGATGAGTGACAATGTTGTGGAAAATATGTATTGGAGACAAAGGCTTTGTCTCCTTCCTGTGCCTTTTCAATGAATTACACCTCTCCACCCCCTACCCCCAGCTTTTTAATTAAATGGCTGCAGCTCCATCTCTCTATCCGTAGCTCCCCATTACAGAGGCTAGATAAGGGATTGCTATCTGTAGCATGTTAAGAAAGGCTGCTGGGCAGCCAAGCCTCATGAAATTTGTCACAAGATCTCATTTTCCTCATTGCCAGACGTGATGCTTATAATTGATGTGGAGGCAGCAGTAATTTATTGGCCGTCCGCAATTATCATCCCCTTCTAGCAGGGGGATGTGACTGCAATTTATAAGTGTATGTGTGTGTTGTTGTGTGTCTGGGGTGGGGGTGGGAGGGTGTCATTGTATCGTATAAATTAACGCAAAAACATGTTTCTCCTTATCGAATGGTAAGTGTGTATGTGCGCGTTGGCTCCTTCAGAATGCAAATTAATGACAGACTCCATGACATAAACAATATGGGGCCTGTAATGCAGCTATCTTCAGCTGAGGTGTCGAGGCTGTCAGTCCACCAGCTGGACTTTCACACTCAGCTGGAGGAGGGGAGTGGGGGGGGCAGCCAAAACCCAGTGAGGTGTGTGGTGCTTTGGGGGTGTCACATACAGCGGGGCTAACGGGGCAGAGTGCTGGTGCCACAACCCTTTGTCCACTGCCTCTCCTTATGTCTGCGTGGCTTCTTTTCACATAGAAAAAACAGAACGCCTTGAGCTACACTGTTAATAATGTGGCCTTCTGAATACTGAGAGCACCAGACTTAATTCAGTTAATCATTTAGTTGTGGATTTTAATCAGAAATATTTCTTTTTTAACGTCTCACCTACATATTCAGAAAAGGAAAGGCACACATTGGGAACTGAAGTAATGGTGCACAAAAGAAAGCTTCTACATGTCTGTGAAGCATCCAAATGTTAAGTGTATAGTTCAAGGGCATGTGAATTTTTCTGTGCTGTTCATACGGTTAGTCTGAAATTATCAGAAAAAGAAAAAAGAGGTTAGCCATCCTAATTCTTCTTTGTCCTATGCAGTTAATAATGTGAATTCACCAGGCTGTGTACTATAACCACTGTTGTCCACCTGCGGTAATGGTGGCTGGCATTCTTGTTTTGTGTGGGTCAGCCTGTTTCCCTTCGTGCACGGTGAACTCTTTTACAGGATAAATATAAAACCCTTTACTTATACCCAAATAGATATTACAGTTCATATCATTTTCATCTTTACGTTCCCTGAGATCACCAGCATTTTAGCTTTACACAACTACTGTCTCATGCTTTGCACTCTTTTGCACATGTTATATATTTTATCTGCACAAATAGGAGGCTTAATGGTACACAGATTTTCCTGTTGCACAGCGGTGAGCTCCATGGTCAGAGTGGATTGCTGTCATGCTGTGGCAGGGAAGAGAATGAAGGAGATGAGGGCTGTCACCAGTAGCCGCTCTGAGCATGCTCCGTCTGTCTAGGGGAATGGAATCTGTTTGTTTTGTCTACCTGCACGCCTGTTGTGTGCAGTTGCCAAATTAGACTTTCAAATCAAGAAGCCAGTGGGAGACCAAGACTGTAGTTTTCTCCTTCCCTTTAATAATCATCCCTGTTTACTCTTCAGGGAGTCATCTTTATATATTTTTTTCTTAAACGCGCCCTCTAAGCACGGAGAGTGCCTTTAATAAAGCAAGACGGCAGAGCGCCATTCCAACATGTGAATTGCACAGGAGAGAATTGAGAGATGGAAGCAATAGAGGAACACCGGAGGAGGCGGGGTGGGGGGGCTGCTGCCGCTGCACCCTTCATGCTATTATCTTTATGGCATAGCAAAACATGCTTCAGGCAATCAGCATGAAATTGTTAATTGCTCAGCCCACTTCTGTGCCGCTCAGGGGACAGGGGCCTTCAGGAGGTCCGCATCGAGCGAGCAGGGGCTGTCCGACCAACTGCCTGCGCATGTGGTCTCCCTCTTGACGCAAAACACTGTCCAACAAGCGTGTTGTCTTTTTTTAGTCACTGCATGGTTCACAGAGGTGCAGTGGCAATCATCAGAGGCCCAGTCTGCATAGTGTATTTAAAAAATGATTATAGCTAGAATAGAATTCGTGCTTGTTGCAGTAGACCAGGACATATTCAGCCTCTAATATGTGAACCGATGATTCTGTGTCATCATCCTGCCCGTGTCTATATTCTTACATAAAGAGTTTGAGAATCTGTGGATCCTTTTAGAACCCAGCTAAAGGTTTATCTGTTTGGATAATAAAGTCTATTTTTGTGTATTTATTGCACAAGCTTAATTTTTCTATTGCCTTTTCTCCTGCTTTGCTCTCTTTTAAACACTATGTTGCATTTACTCCTAAGTATTGTATGGTGTTTAATAGCTTTTGTAAAACACTTAAAACACACACAATATAGAGAAATTGTGTGCTTTGTATTTAGATACATGTGTATATATTTAAAAAAGAATCTTTTTTTCGGTCTGTTATCATTTTACCAGTGGCTCCAGGTCACTAGTGTCTTTGTGTGTCAACTGATATGTGGTTGTTATTGTCCATGTAATATGTGATTCAGGCTGGTAACACAGCTGTACATGGTAGTGTGAGTTACAGTTCAGAAATGAGGAAACCCTGGAGGAACAAAAAAAAACAAAAAAACAGGCATTTTATTTGA
This sequence comes from Pundamilia nyererei, assembly GCF_000239375.1. Lineage (NCBI taxonomy): Eukaryota > Metazoa > Chordata > Actinopteri > Cichliformes > Cichlidae > Pundamilia > Pundamilia nyererei. The sequence goes on along the minus strand of NW_005187513.1, from coordinate 650,240 downwards.
TTAGACACAAACCAAAAGCGCTTTGCTCTTGTTTCCTGTTCGCTAAATTTCTCCCACCTTTAAAAAGGTGGCTCCACTTAGCTCAGAAAGAGGATATGCAAGATATCTTCTCAAACTGAACACCACCCCTCCTGTTACATGCTCAGTTGGTACATAATGCCCCTCCTCCTTGGCTATCAGTTTTGTTCCTGTTGGAAGAGAGGGAGAAAGAGCAAGGTTACACAGGGCGTCATATTAATGGGGCCTGTCATGCGCGTTGATCGTCTTAGGCGTGGAGGAGGATGAGCGCTCAAAAGGTGTTGTCTTCAAATAGGATTTCTGCAAGTGAGACATCCTCGTTGGGTGATATCCCCCTCCGAGCGCCACTTTCTTATAGAATGATCTGTTATTAAGCAAATGAAGTGCTGTGGGCCCAACGGTAAATCCCTCCACTTTGTCATGGTGTGCTCTCAGTTATCACACCCTACTCTCTCATTCATTCCTTATGTTCTACCCATTTCACCATGTTATGCCAGGGCACGGCAGTCTCGTATTTGAAGTCAGTCGTCCCTTTGGAGCATACAAGGCACAGAGAGGATTCTGAGTTGTAATCAATGGCTCCTTAAAAGGCACATTGATCTTAAATAAGAAAAGGGAAGTAGGCTTTTCCCCCTGAGTAGAATAAAGTAAAATGGGCAGACCTACTACAAATCTCATATTTGTTTAAACAGGAGGCTTGGAACACAACAGAACTAAATCTAAGTCTTAATGTGCTCAAATCCATTTATTCTTAGTCATAATGTCTTCAGAAGTACACTAATGCTAATTTTCTAAGTTTAATCCACACTTAACCTGCTGGACTTTTCAATTGAAGCTCAGCAAGAATATCAAGTCACTGCTGCTACAGCACTTATGTCAGATCAGTTAAAATGTATTTTCCCCAGTATTGTGTAGATTGTATTTTGCACCTCTCATTTGTGAAAACACCCTAACATTAGTTCTGTCAATCTGCAGTTAAATGACCTCAACCGTAGGAACAATTAGGAAATCTTTTAATGAACTTTTGTTTGGCATGGGTCTTTTGTCTCGGCCATCCAGATACTTGATAGAGGAAAAAAGACGGGCCAATTGTAAGGGGGTGGGGTAGACGGGGGAATGGCAACTGCTAGACAGGAATTGATTGCATTAATTGATATGCCAATATGTAAGCTTGTTACATCCACCATTGCTTAGGATGATGGCTAACAGGTCCGGCTGATCAATGGAACCAATAAAGGCTTCATCCATTAATGAGCAATGTGGTAATTAATGTTATCCCTAAACCAATTACCTCAGGCCGTGCATCTACAGGAAAGAACACCAAATTGTCCAACCAGGTTATCTCTGTCATACTCTTGGCAATATTCTCATGCAGTCTTTACTGTTCTGTGGCTGTAAGGCTGTCCCAGAATTTTCACAGGCCTTAGAAAAAAAGAATAATTGTGCGGTCTTTCAAGAGGCTATCAAACAAATCTAAAATATTTAAAATATTATGTTTTGTACAGAAAATTTACTTCACCTTTTTTGTCATCTTTTCTTTGACGTTATGGCACCAGCTAAGATAGTGTTCTTACCTTATCCATCACGGCTTGTTTCTTTATATGGACATTCAACAGCTGAATCTTTGAGCCTTTTTGAAAGGAAAAAAGTTTCATAACCTTTGGAATTAACAGGATGTTTCTTACAACTTGGGCATTTCTTCATCTAAAGCAAAGTTATAGACAAACACAGTCTAACAGAACTAAAAACACACAGCCTGTTCTACTTTTCATGTCTTGAATACGCAACTGTAAATCTCTAGGTTTTCTGTAGTCTGTACTGTAAACAAAGGTGTTCAGAGTCAGACTAACATTTCAGATGCCTCTTCAGACATTCAAAGAATTAGCCGATGTTTTATGACTCATCCATTGGCCAGCATCTACAAAACCGTGCAACTATTAACTGTCTAACTGCGTGTGTGTGCGCGCACGTAGAGTAACGCACGTACACGCAATATAGAATTTGTCTGTATTGCATGTAAATGGCCACAAAAGCCTGATTTTCTTCATGGTTACAAGGAGCAAGACAAAGAGTGAAATAACAAACTGCAGCTCTCTCTGAAATATGCAGACTCTGTACATAAATATAAGCAGCAGTCTTACAAACCGATATTTTCTGAGTTATATAGTAAGATTTTTCCTACCTGGAATGCCATACCTCATTCTTTGCTCATCATTGAATTAATCGCATATTTATTTGGCATAAATAAAACACGCTTTTGTACATGCGTGGTTATTGTTCAGGAATTTTATAATAATAAAAGAAAAAGTATAGTGGTTGGAAAAGTCTGACTTTAAAAACATCAAAGTGTTGAACAGGTCATTCATGCTGAAATGCCTTCTATTACTCATTTACAGTAAATGATTTTCACTCACTAAGCATTACATGGCTGCTACATCTGGCATCAATTAATTATGGGGGGGTATCCAAAAAAATGCTAGTTGTGCCTAGGACTAAACAGTCACTTTAGCTTGTGATTTGTTATATATTAAATAAGTAAAATCAAAGTGTGAGAATTGTATACTGCATGTGTAATGTCTGTATTCACAGCACTTGTTTACTTTTATGAACACATAAATTGAAACTACCTAAAGTGATTTAACAAAACAAGAAGGAGAACTAAGTGTGAAATGATGACTTATTAGTTGGGACAAGCCCTTTAGACTAAAATCCTGTTTATGTAATGGGTGTTGCAGAAGTGCGGAAAGGCCCATCTGTCTCTCTGCCTATTATCTGAAGCCTTAATCGGGACTTACAGCAGGGCAGGGTAAATAAACAGTAAGTAAGTTGTCTTGGGTAGAGGAACGTCAATGCCTGCAACTTGCTCAAGCCTTTCCTCTGAATGGTTCTGTATTGACCCCTGAGGACCCCCCGAGAATTCCCTAATTGAAAATTAATATTGAATCAATGCCGCAGGCCATTTGCATATTGATTATAAACATCCAGGAAGGCACCAAGTATGTCTGGGATCAATAGGGCCCTTCTGCAGCAGGCCGAGTGCACTACATCACATGGCAGCTGCCTGCTCCTGAGGTTAATGACTGCTGCTTGTTAAGAAGCTCTTGTCAGGTAGAATCCAGCGGCAGGGTTTTTCTGCCAAAGCTGGCAGCAGGTGAACTGTAGAGGGAGGAAGAGGAGGTATACATGAAGGGGCGAAAGTGAGGTATTTAGGCATCCCCCCCTTATGTTTTAGGCAATATAAAATCCAATACAAACATCAAAAAAAGTCTGACTTTAAATGTGTTAGCAACTTTTAAGTACCATTGTTGCCACTAAAGTTTACAGTCTGTTTGTGTACTCTGTTAGATGTATTTTTGGAGACTTGGCAACCTATTGTTGAACCCTGACCGCTCCATAAAACAGCCTATAAAATATGTGTGTGTTTGTACTGTATATGTGTGTGTATGTGAGAGAGAGAATTGGGAAGGCAGGCTGATCAAAGATAACACAAACCATTTCCTGCCCCTAAAGGGAGAGAAAACAATATTAGGTAGATCAAAAAGGCCCCTTTTAATTTGAAATGAAACTTTCACAACATTACAAGACAAAGGAGACCCAGAATCTCCTACTTTAAGGCACCGATTAAGATTCAACACATGCATTCCTCTCCCAAACTCCCCATAATAGTTTCCACATGTTGAGGAGATGTTAAGAGGTGGAGGCAGGAGAGAAGGGAAGGGAGTGGAGACAATGGAATAAAAAGGGTTTGATGCAAATGGAGGAAGATGAAGAAAGAGATTTCCGTCAAACCACCTTCGCGGGTAAATTAAGCATACGATCCCACAGAAACCTGACTGGCTGTTTTTGTGGCGATATTGAAGCTTGGTTAAACTAATGGAGCTCTCTAAAACCGGATGATTCCCTAAACCCACGGGAGACTGCAGACCTGGTGTGAAGCACATGTGAGAGCAGCTTATTCTCCAGTCTATGAAAGACAAGGTCTTGAATTAATGCTTCCATGCAGTTTATGTCCATTCTCTCCTCGTGATCGCCCCAACCCACACCCTGCACTGGGAGCTAGAGTCTGGGAGCTGAGAATGGAGTGCTGGGCCCAGAGAACCAGGCTGCATCTGATTGCTTCATTACAGGCCCTTTCATTGACTTGGTTGCACTGAACTGATGAACTGAGGCAGTGGACAAGGGCACATAATAGGAAGAAATGAATTCTTATCACAGCCTTCTCAGGAGGCCACTGGTCCTGACTCCTGGCAGGGGCCAGCAGAAGCCATGGCTGAATAAAAAGGAAGGGGCTTTATCTAGGCCCATTCAAAAGCCTGAAGCAGGATGTAGACTGCGGACATGATGGAGCTTTAGGAGCTGGATCAGTACACAGGAGAGGAACCACAAATCCACAGAGAACCATATTATTGTAGGGAGCTTGTTTTAATGATTAGTTTGGTGATTAGTGTTTGCTTTCTCCCAGTAACTGACACCCACGGCATAAAATTCTTTCACTTGTTTATTCCAGCAGTCCTCCAGAGGCAGACCTCTGCTAGTTAGAGTCCCAGCTTTAGGCTCCATAGCTGCACCCAAACACCAACAACTGAGATGAATAATTAATTTTGTACCTTATTGGGCTATAACCCCTAACTCTCCAACCTCCAGCTAATGAGTGAGAAGAGTCTTCTGCAGCGAGGACAATAACAGCACCCATTATAAAAACAAGTGCAACACTAACAACCACACATGCATACAATAGAAATGCAAGATGTGGTATAGCACAGTATCAATTTAGCAGCAGGCCAGGTCTCTATAGTGAAGAGGTTATTAATCCCTGACTATGCCTTAAGAGGCTAGAGACTCACACAGACCCACAACAGACCTTCTCATTTCCATAGTTATATGCAGAGTCAGCGTTACACTGCGGAGGAGGCGGGTAGGGAAACCCGATGTTTTACAAATGCCGCTCTGTGATCTTTAAGGGGCACCCACACAGGAAGTGAGCAGAAGCGATCTGCCAACCAGAAATCATAGAAAGTCATTCATAGAAATGACATTCAGCGACTTCAAGTGAGGACAGGCTCGCTGCCTGGTGGGCGAGTCCAGAGTTAAACTTTTCGACAACTTGGAGGAGAGTGACTGTCAATGAGAGCACCAGATACTGTTGAGTGACATATGACAGTGTGGTAAATACATTAGCGGGTTATCTAAGCAAACGGAGTCTGCAATGTCCACTAGACCAGCTGTCAGATGAAAAGCGGTGCGCGATGAGTGAATTGCTTCCTGTGTGGATTCCCATTTAGATCCTGACTTTATGCGATATTGTGTCATTGAAGTATTTGTCAATCTTGAATATTGGCGAAGTTGGCTGATAGCAGGTCAAGACATCTTCCTGCCCCCCTTCTCCCAGAAAGAAGAAATCATAGCTGTTCTCCTGGCAGAAAATGTATACTATGGAAAGTATGGACTATGGACATTTAAAATGACTGATCTGTGACAGTATTTGGTAAAGAACTGTCTTGTAGGCTATGGTCCGTCTTACAGCGCACATCCTAAACATCATTTGGCCTCAGTTTGCTGCTGGGGTGTTGCTTTTCTTTTTTAGCATGTTACAAGAAAAGCATCAGACACTACTAGTCACTCTGGTCATTTTAGAACAGCTGGCCCATGTTTTAGCCACATCATCAGTTTAATTTTTTTCCCTCTTTCCTGTCTCGTCTTCTCGCTCTCCTGTGGCTGAGCCAAAGATAACTGAGTAGCAGTGTTTGACTGTAATCACTCCAAGTCTCCTTCTCTGGAGAGCAGCACAGCGGGCAGCACAGATCCACCCTTCTAGGAGCTCTCAGCCCACTTTCTCAGTGCTATTGCATGTTCGTGAAGAATCAGCCATTCCAACTTTGCATATGTAATGAATAAGCGCACGCAAACACACCCATGCAAATTGTGTTTCTGTTCAGATGAATATATAGTGTAGTAATGCAGTTAGGAACACAGACCATCTGACCCTCTCAGAAAGGATACATTCAAACTGAACCAGTAGCAGCAGCAGTCATTTGAATAAACTTTACAGTAAAGAAGCCTCCTTCCAAGGAAAACTGTGTAGGCCTGTTCTGTCAAGTGTTTAAGTGGCATTTTTGAATTCCGGATAAAATTGAAAGCCTAAAGCTGTTTGGCTTACTAAACAGAAACAGATTAATGTGAGCTAAACATACAGTAAGATTAGAAGGACGAGTAGCTTAAATGATGGTTGAGTTGGTACATTGCATCTCATCAGCTGGCCACAGTTGTGTTTTGTAATTAAGGGTGTAAGGTGTGTTCATATTCAAATAAATAAAGAATGTTGCCTGCATTGTGTGATTAATAAATTAATACATTACAGGAGGTGCATAAAGAAGAAACTAATTGCACAAGATGAGTCTTTCTCATTATGCTTTTGAGGGGAAATTTCATTATATGCTTCACAAGCCAGATGAAATCCTGTTTTTAAAGTATGCAAATAAGGATAATACCTTATGTTGGGAAAATCATATGAGTCATAACAAAGCATTTGAATAGGCACAACGCTATGATTTTGTTGTCTAGTCTATAGTACAGTTTATAGAGCCTTCATTTATCCTCGTCTCACAGGAGCAGAACACGTTGGCATCGAGTATTTTAAGAGAAAAGTCGCATAACTCGTAGGAAGTTGCATTACCAGTGTAATAGGACTGAGCAGTTTCACTTTGTACTGAGAAATAACCATATGAAAATTTTCTGTGCGATAATTGCTAATCGCATATACAATATCGACATAGAAGGTTTATTACTTGCAACATTTTGTGTATGTGCAATACAGCTTCCAAGATTAACATGCGCTCTCGTATTACCTAGTGCTACAAGCAGAGGAAAGAAATGCATCTCCCATCATTGTACTGCAAAGTTGGTAGATAATTTTGCACATAATTGCAGTGGAAAACAACCTGCCTATTAAGCATTTAATGGCAGTAATATAGAAAGCAATTACCGTTACTTTGCTGCACACACTGAAAATAAAGATTTCTCTAAATTAAAAGGATCCTTAGACTACAGCTAAGGCTAATTGTGTGGGGTCTTGTGCAGGCATCTAGTTGTACATCATTTGTAAGGGCTAAATGCTGATCAGTTAGGAAGGCCTTTACACGCTGTGTCCTGAGTGTGTGTTTTTGGGACTGCTCTGCTGCCAGGGAGTCTGATAGCTCTTGAATTATTTATCTCTCAGGCTGCTGGACGGTAGTCACGGCGACCTAGGCCCCGTAGTGGTTGTCTGGCGACATCTCCCTTCAACAGTAGCCATTAACAGACAGGGTTTTGGGTGCTAATGAGCAGGGTGCAGTGTGCAAGGACTGGAGTTTTCTTACCCTCAAACTCTAACATAAAGACTCACTGCACGCTGAATAAAGACGTAGGAATGATTTACAAAGATGTGAGTGCAGAACTTTTTAATTAGGTTAAAAAAAAGAGGCAGAAAGAAAAAGATTGGGGAAAAAAGATAGGAACAACCACCCGTTTTCCTATTAAGGAGAAATGTCAAGCGCGGTGGTGAAGCAATAGTCTGTGTGCATCCCTTTGTTGTCCTCCCTGACATTGAAGGCTAATTTTTCATGGTTATTTGAACTGGAAAATGAAAGAGAGGTTTGTGATTATTTCCTATAAATGACAACACAATTGCATTACGCTTCAGTACAAACACAGAGAGGATATTGCCTTTTCATATTTCATGTGAAAGTAATGGATGGGCTATGCAAAGAGGAATAGAAAGAAAGACAAATGGTGAAAGAAAGCTCCCTATGTTTGATTTGTATTAGAAACTGAATGGATAGAGGTAGGGAAAGCTTTTTTCAATAAGTGATCGCACTCTTGTGGATGTTTTAAAGTGCCTGCGCAGCGTAATCATTGGTTTTCTTTAGCAATTAGCTTTGAGCAACCAGCTGGGTGGTTTTCGAGAGAACAAGTTACCCTGTGTATTCACTGTAATCTCTAGTAGAGAAATATAGATCAATGCTAAGCCCCCACACGGTGTCCCATGTATATCTGTACAGCTGCATGATGTAATAAATAAAAGTAAGTGTACCGGTAATAAATAGTAGGATAAAACTCCAGTACACCACCCTCCCCTTATCAACTATCATGAAAGATCTGAACTTAGCAGGCCGTTAAAGCCTTTGAGAGCAAACACACATCAATGATGGCCTATATTTTATATTTTAAATAAAATTGATTAGCAAAATTGGTATTCATAACCTTGTCAGATTCTGTTTTATCTCTGCGCACGCTTTCATAAACAAACAGACGGTCAAGCCCAGGGCGGTGGTTGGAGACAGGGAGGCAGAATGACCACAGAGGAGGAATGGCGAACCAGCCCACTCTAGGGGGGCATGCTGTGTTTGTGTACTTTAAGTTTCCAAAGATTGAAGAACTAGCAGGAAAGCCTCTGTCGGCAGGACTCATGTAAATAGGACCCATGTGGGAGCTGTGAGCCGGACTCCTAACACGCGCCGTGGTAGGGGCTACATACATCCAACCATGGCAACATTGATTTTCTGAGCTAATACCTCCACAGAACGGTCCACAGGCAGATGGAAGCACTACAAAGATATGCAAATGGTGCATTCGATAAATCGACAGACAGAGATCTTTTTCAGACAGTCCACTGTACCGGTCTGCAGTGCCTAAAAGGAGAGATAAACAGATAAGTACCTGTTAATGGACACACAAACACAAGTGTGTGCACTCAGACAAACATACAAGCACCTGCCCGTTACCTGGGAAAACTTAGATCGATAATAGAATTTCGTGTTAAGCAGAGGTGCTTCAGAAAAGCACATCAAATAAATGCTGGGACTAACCGTTGCTAGCTTTTAATATGAAAGTGCTATTTTTAATGTGGCACACAATATTTTTTAATTTCCAAGGTTTTTGCACTGTATCTTGTGTATAATAACAAAACAAACTGTGGGTATAGTCATATTCAGCACGCTTATTAGTCAGATATGAAACAAAAGCTGCTGGGTGTATGTCATATATAATAGATGTGGGCTGTCTTGTTAAGCCCAGCAGGCTGTATGTGGCTGTGTCTCTGTGGAGAATGGCTCTGAAGCTCACTGTACCTGGTAATTAAAGAGAGTTTGTGGCAAAAGCCAAACATCAGGAGAGATGAGCTATGAACAAAAGAGCTGTGACAGTTTCAGGTTATGTGATTTTTGTGTCCCTTTTTGCCAAATGAAAAATCAATACATTTTCCGGGTTATACATATTCAGAGTGTCCACCATGCTTCCGCCCTGATGGAGAAAGGGGCGGGGGACTGCGGGCTTGAGTGGGGGAGTCGCCTGTTCGCCTGTCATAACTGTACCATCGCATTTTCCAAGCCACTGGTGAATATTTCAGAGTTGATGTGATTGCCCTTCATGACAGCGGTGATGCTCCCGCTCCCCCCCCCCTTTCTTTATTTAAGGCAACCCTTCAGCCACCCCCACACTCCGCATCAACCCATCCCGGTTCTGTTTGGTCCTTTTGAATAGCTGCAAATAGGTGAAGGCATTGTGGTGTGAGCTGGAGGAAAAAGAAAAAAAAGATGCATTAATAAAAAGGAGGCTGATTTAAGAGGAGGCAGCGGTGGAAGACGATAAGCATAAATGCATGGTGGGGGGTGGCAGTCGCAGCTAGGCAGAGTAACTCTTTGTGCAGGACATTGTCCCTGAGGCAGAGTAGATGGAAGAGCACAGCCCAGTGATGCTTTTGCCCCCTATCCAGGCTTTTAGCCCTCTGTCCTAGCAGGGAAAAGTACAGCCTGCATCTTCCATTGTGGACATAATATGTGTTGGTTAGGAACCATCATTTTGGACATTCAAGGAACCCAGTGGTGTGTGTGGGTGTATGTGTCAGATGGGGCAGAAGAGTGAGCAGTCCCTGAATGCTCAGTCCCTGTGTACCCACATTAACCCAGATCCTATTCTCCTTCATCACTCAAGAAAAACACAAAGAGAAAAGAAGTAGAGCAGCACTCACTTTATCCACTTTATTTGTAATGTATCTAAACATGCCATTATCATGAGAAGAACTTCTAATTAGTATGATTTCCCATGAGATAACACTTTAGGGAAAATATTTAATACATTACGTGGTCTCAATAACATTTCCTAATTTACTTTCATACTGAAAGCACAAAAAGCAAATTTTGAGCCTTTTTGTGCATTATTCTGTTCTTTTTTTTCTGTTAGAAAACACTTTCGAAAAACCACGACCTGATTACCTGAAAATGGCCCAGGAATTTGAAACGCAGGGGTTTGGGGTGGGTCAGATAAAATGCTCCGTGGAGGACCTATGGGCTGTTTTGATGAGCATGTACTAGGGAAGTTCTGAAAGGATGTAGGAGGGGTTGCTGTGATATAGCCGGAAGGCAGTATGAACTGTCACTCCTGTTTGTGATTAACTTGCTGTTTAAAGTTTCTTTAGTTGTTAGCTACCGATGTACCCCTCCTCCATCACTCCTCTTTTCTGCTACCCCCCACCACAGCCCTTCTTCTTCCTGCCCTCAGACCTTTGGAGACACAAAGTATTCATTCACATTTAGATCCCGAGGTCACAGCAGGGCCAGCAGGGAGAGAGGCCAGTGAGTCGTCCCCCCCCCCATAGACAGGTCAGGAATCTAACATGTAACTCTGACCAGCAGCGCTGAGCTAGCTTACTCTTGCTTCCATGTGAAAAGGAAAGTGTGTGGGAGAGGGGGAGTAAGAGCATGAGTGAGAAGAGTACAGGGACAGATGAGCTTTCATTTTGTGCGCAGTGCTTGGTGTAGTTTCTGGATTTTACTACATTGATTCTTTCGTGGATTAATGTATATTTTGGTACACTGATCTATTTTTTGAATGCATGGCTAAATTTTAAATGCATTTCATAACTGAGGTCTATATGACTCATTACAACTGAAATACTACACAGAAATCAGTAAGAATATCTTGCAACTCACTTAAAAAGCAGTTGTTGTTTTTCCAGTATTGCATGTGTCCACATTTTAATTAAGCCCTATGTATTGTAGTGCAGAGGCCATTATGGTTACTGATAGTACCGTGTTGTGGTTTATTGGTCGTTCATGAGCAAAAGCCCCGCTTGTGTCTGACAGTGTTGTGGGCATGTTTTGCTCAGTTGTGGTTTTATGAGGTGTAGCTTCAGAGCTTCTGTGAGTATGTGTTGAGAGGGGAGTTACGAGGGGTGGGAGTGTTTTCCTGTGTGTTGTGCTTTTTTGGGGGGGTGGTGTCTTGCGTATGGGGCACAGAGGTGCTGATATGAGGAGCGGACAATGCATGAAAGCCCTCAGCATGAGTCCTGTGTCTCATTGTCCCATGGTACCCTCCTGTCACTTTCATTTTGCGCCCTCTAGTCCAGAGTCAGGCTAACTTTGATATGAGGAAGGGGTGCAAGGGATGCTGGGGAGCATGAGGGGGATTTTTAAAAGAAGGAGAAGGGGAGAAAGATAGAGTCTCTGAAGTGTGAAATAAGATTGCTTTTTATCCGACAGTGCAGCGCTAAAGAAAAGGAAGCTGTCCGGCTCTGGATAAAGCGGGGGAAGCACACCTCTCTGATTTACAGTGCAGTCCTGTGACACCTGGTTAAAATGATAACAACAGCCTCAATAATCATAATGAGAGTAATGAGAGCTTAGACGCACGGCTCCACACAAGAGCCCAGAGAGAAGCGCAGCTCAGCCCTCGCTCCCAGTACTCGAGAGCCGGGGAGAGGGAGAAGCTGAGCTCTGCCCCCGCGCTGGTGCTCCATGACTTACGAAACCCAAGCGAGATAAATAAGACAGTGGAGTGACTGAGATGCTATATATGCAACTAAAAATGAGCAGACTGTCACTGCCGTTTGAGGAACACTGGAGCCGTTCTCAGGTAGGACTGGAATTCTGTACTTTAAGAAAGGCAGTTATCATCACAGCATTATATTCTGCTGAGGCCGAGGATGGAGGAGGAGCCTGACCTAGTGAAAGATATCTAGAGTGACTATTATTACTTGCTGCTGCTCTTCTCCACAGTCTGGGAAGAAATACTGGAAAGTGCAGTGGTTACCATCAATTATTTATTAGGCCGTTTGTGCTTGTCAGTCTGATTAGCATTAGTGTAATCACTGCTCTTCAGGGGAAAAGGAAGGCTGCTCTCTCTCATCTGAAGGTAATCTTGCCATTTTCAGTGTCTCATCGTCACCAGACAGCTTTTGCATAGCATCTGCTTTTGTCATCTCCACATATTTCTTCCCTTTCCCCTTCCCCATGTGTTTCTGTCTGTTGCTGCTCGGCCCCTATCCCCCCACCACCACCACCCTCCCCTCACCTCATTAATGTGTGTGTGAGCAAGTTGCTCTCGCCCAGCTTGTATAGAGTGACACCTATGGGTCTGATTAAGCCTCTGCACTCACTGGCAAAACACAAGAGAGGAAGACCGCTAAGCACCTACACAATGTAGGAGTGTGTGCGTGCGTCTGTCTGTCTGTGAGGGAGCCCATGAATTGTCCCCACTGAGTGACTGGGAGAGCAAAGCTGATATTTTTCATGCTCAGAACAGATGAGTGTAATCTCTGTGTCGGCAATGGGTTTTTTCAGCTTGCATGATTAGATTAATGGAACTGTTTCATATCATTGTATTAGGATGGTTAATGAAGACAATTAATTAGAAGACAACCTTCAGGCTATTGTCCTTTACATCTCTCAGATTTGGGTTAGAAATGGCCTGCTGCCATAGCTTTGAGTGTTTCTCCTAATCTATTTTCTGAGCTAATCTATGGCTACAGTTTTAGTGTCTCTACCATTTGCATCCTACTCTTAGGCCACTCGTGACCTTTCATTAATTATAGCTGGCCCCAGCTTTAATCATTCTGTAATACTAGTTGTAGATGAGATGAGAAATGGGCAAAGCCATTTGCCACTTAAAGATGTAACGGTACTCCTGGAATGAAATGTCTGCATTTCTGCATAAATTATAAATGTGTTCTGTGTGCCAAAAGTGATATGATCATTAAACATCTAAAAAGAAAGTGTGAAAAACATGAGTGGGGAAAAGGGAAAAACATCAGTACCAGCGTGCTCATGTATAGCATGTGTGCAGGAAGTTGGGAGTAGGTGGGGCGGTTACAGAGAAGCTTAGCATTAGAATGCTGGCTGCCTATCAGAGAAATGTTTAAGCACAAAGTGTGTATTAATGTGTAGGTGGGGAATTAGTCTCACTACAAGTGTCACATAGCTAAGAAATGACACCTTGCCCCGTTTTTAAAGGTGAAAAAAATTTACCTGGGGATTATTTTGTAATCTGAGCACCTATGCAGCTGTACAGTATCCTAATTCTCAGACTGTTGTAGAGATTTATGCAGGTAGGAGTTATAGGATTTTGGGACTCTGCAGCAGATCTCTGGGTTTTTTGGGAATGTTTAAGATCCAGCTCACCAGTACCGGAAGGAATTCATAGAGTCCCTTGGAAACATAAAAGAAACACAGTAATGCAACTTTTTTGTTGTTGTTTTGAGGGGTTTTTTGCAGCTGATTATGATTAAATAAAAACTTATTCTTAACTGTGCATTTGTGCTTAGAATAATAAAATATCACAGTTGATATAAGCACCCCCTTATGGTTTTGTAGCTATAGTGTATACTTAAGAGAACCGTAAAAAAAAAAAATGGCGATAAATATAAATACGCGATGAAGAAAAGTGGAAAAAGCTCCTTAAGCAACTATCTAAAAAAAGTCATATAACAAAACGATAATTTTTTTCTAATGTATTTTCCAGTTATAAATATGACTGATTTGCATAAGGAATTTTAAAACCCATTCAGCAGAATAAATTAAGATCTATTTTATTTATGTGTCATTGTCATCAGTAAAGGAACAGCCACATGGTTTAGAGATGTATGGTTATTAAGTGTGTCTGTAATAATGATACATAGTTTGAGTTTGAGAAACGTACCTGTTGTGTATACAACATAGGCTCTGTTTCATAACTAACAGGCTAAACAGTGAGTGTTGGGGAAAATGTACTGTCATAAAAATGGTTTTGGCTGTGGGTACTCATGTGGTGAGCTTAGATTAGATGTGTGATGACTGCAGGGCTGAATACTTGAACAGGATATTTCAGTAGCTGTTGTAGCTTTGTCAATATATCAATAGCTCATAGAGTAGAGACCTATGCATGAAAGCATTTTCAAAAGAGCATTTAAGTACATTTGCTGAGAATTAGCTGACTTGTATAATAACTGATAGGGCCTATTGACTGCGGCCTAGTTTACTGTTGTCAAATCAATGCTATTCCATGCAAGTCACACTACTTTTAAACAAACTTAACAGGCAAAGGGGATGTTCAGGGGGCACTGGAGGGAAATAAACAAGATTGATGCCCTTTTTATTATCTGTTTTTGCTATCTTTTCCTCTGTGTGTTACTTACAAATGGCGTTATTGGATATCCATTGTTTGGACTTCGATGCTCTAAATGGCCTGATATATCGAGCTGAGGCTTTTAAGGTGGTTACAGGGGATTTCTGCCTTTGACTTGGCTTAAAAATAAAATGAATTGTGGCTCTGAAAGTTTTAAATATTTATGATTTATTTTATTTGCTATAGTGGGATAGCAGAAGTGAAATGAGGTTTGTATTGGTAAGTAACCTAACAGATTGCAGCGCGCGCGTGTTTGTGTGCGCGTGCGTGTGTGTGCGTTATGAGAGGAAGCAAATGGGGGTCTTTTTCTTGAACTGTACTGCTCAATTATTTTTCCATCTGGCCATTTGCACCCGTGTGCTTGCTTTTAGTTTTATCTACACATTAAACACAGAGAATTGTCCTTGTGTCTTTTGTTTTGAATACATACACACAACAATAGCAATAAAAAGAAAGAGTGGATATTCGACTTTCCTCCCCCCTTATAATTCAGCTCAGATTTTTTTTTTTTATTCAAGTTGGAATTATTTTTTAACAGAGATAATCAGACAGCACAGGACAGAAAGCAGATTCTGCCCTCTTTGTCTGCTAGCCTTGCAACTGTGTGTCAGCAAATGTAATTGTTGCAAGCTCCTATAGAAAAAAAACGCTACCGCCCCTTTAAGTGCTTCCACCAATTCTGATGGCGTGGTGATTTACATATCCCGTTCTCCCTCCCCCTTCAGGAGAGCTGAGCGAGGATGTGGAGGCTGCTAGTGAGACCACCACAGACCAGGAGGACCAAACCAAAGACAGAGAAAGTGGGGGGGAGAAGGAGCTCACCAAAGGGACAGGTAAGGCTCATATTTACACACATTTAGGGACTACTACTCACATGATTCACGTGGCCATGCAGCTGAACATTGCTAAGCAACATGCCTTTTGCCAAATTAAATTAAACATATTTTAACAAAGGTTTCAAAGCCTTTCTAAGCATTGAAAATACTCTCAAAACTCCCTAATCTAGTTTTCAAAGGCTGCTCTTTCATGCTGCATGTTCCCAGGCATCTCATCAGCTACAGTTAGAATAAGCTGTCAATTTAAGTAATAAGTTCAGGTAACATGTGACCCATGTTTTGTCTTTGATCAGTGGGTGATGTGAAGAGCAGGGCCTGCATGTGTAACTCCCAGTGTGCCACACACATACACTTGAATAGCACTGCCCCCTTCTCAAATTTGCTGTACACACAGAAGAACATTGACACCACTTACCTGTGTTTTCCCTTATCAGATCAGGATGGTTTTATCTCTGGTCCTCTTTATTGATAGGTGCTGGCTCCTAAGCAGGGGGTTGGGTTTAGTGTGAGGGGAGGAGCTTTGGGCGTCAGCACTCTCTGATCAGGGCAGGTTGCATTTATCTGCTGTAAACTTTTCAAGATGCATTGGATGTTCTACTATAACAAATGTTTTCACATCAGAGGGCATTATTAATGTAAATACAGTTCACGATAATGCATGTGCTTTTATTTACTTACCTAATTTATTTAGTTGGACCACCAGTGATCATGCCGTATAGTGAAAACAGCATTGAACCCTAAACTTTCCATCATGTAGAACTTGTGGGATAGTTGGAGGGATTTCTGGGAAGCACTATATTATTTTGACAGATTATTGACCATAACAGATGATAGCACTCATAACAGAAGAAGTTTATGTTCTTGTAGCGGTTGTGAATTTTTTTTTTTTTTTTTTGCACTGCAACTGGAAGAAATAGTTTACTGCTGAAAGTTACTGTAGTTGTACTGAATGCACTGCTATAGGTGCTGAATTAATGACACTTGGAGCGTGTGTGGAATTAGATTGGTTGAAATAAGAAAATGAACGAAAAACTGTCTCAAGCACAAGTTTAATGACGAACAAGCTTAATGTAAAACTACACCCCCCCACAGCGCGTTCTGTATGTGCATCACTGGATCTAATTATATATGAAAAGCTCTGTTTACTGATTCTGCTCTGGTTTCTGAGAAGGAAAAAAAAATGGCCCGAGTTTTCTTTTTTATGCCCAGTTTATTTCACTTGTCTGTGTTCGGAAAACAAGGCTGGCAGTCAAGACATTTCCTATTGAGTAGAGAGATTTCTCATAATCGTGACACTGAGCAGTAACGGGCTTGGATAGATGCTTCTCACTTGTCTAACTTCTTGTGTTACTGCAGGATGTTTTGATTTACACTAGTCAGGTTAAAAGCTGGAAAACAATTCAGACCTTTTGCATACCTAAGTTTTTATAAGGTGCAGCAAAAAAAAGAAAAAAAGAAAAAAAGAAAAAAACTCATCACAGTGTTTGAAGCCCAGGCTTTGTAAAATGTCTTTGATATTCGAACTTCTATTTTAAATGAGGCTGAGTTGTTTGTGCTCTTTGAAAGGGCGACACTCTTCTTTGATGGAAGAAATAATGATATGCATGCCTGACTGAATATGGCTAAAAGTATGTTTTAGCACATCAAAATAAAGCACTTTAAAAAGCATTAAAATGAGCTGGCCGATTAATAATTCACTCATACCTGTGGTGCACAGGAAGACGACTCCTCGCATTAGGATTCCTCCTTTTTGAAAGGCATGCAATTTGATACAAGCATATTCAGTTCCTTTCCTCCCCTCTGTCAGTCGCTAATCACCAAATAAGTGTGTTTCTGTGTTTTCACAAAGGAAATATGTGCTTGCATATGAAAAATTTACAGCTTCCCAGCAGCTTATTAGAAACGCTTAGTTAAAAATAGCATTGCATTAGGGAACCAGGTCTGAGGTTCTGTTTGATGTCAGTGAAAAGGTGGGTGGGTAGATTGGGATGCTGGGTTCAAGGCTGTGTTGTCAGCAAAAGGTAGACAGCTGTAGTTTAATGGAAGGGTCTCTTTTTGTGCTTCAAACTTTTTGTGATTGATGAATACAATGCCCATTCAAAATGTGTGCAAACCTATCTTGTTGTTGTGGGGCGGAGGGGGCGTGAGGAAGACCTCAGAATCCATTTGGTAAACACGGGAGCTCTTGTTTGGGCTGGTGATTGCCTGAAAATGTTGTGCAGCGCGTACGCAAGGGGTGTATATGTTAAAATACGGCGTATGAGCATCTTGGCCAACCTGTTATTTATATGAAAGGTGCTCAGTCTCCCACTCTCTGAAGCTGAGCTGTTTCTAAAGTCCATCATTAGAACTACTGAAGTATTTCTTCTCATCGTTGTCATGTAGCTGTTGGAACAGAGCACAACATTGTTCCCTTACAAATGACAGTCACTGTCAGACAGACGGCATTAGCGAGCACAGAAAAAAGGCTTCCTCCTTTTTAAAGCCTCTGTCAATCTTATTTTTTCTTTCTTGTTCCACAGCTCCTCAGTATTCATTAAAATCATTTAGAGGTACATCAGAAGCCTTTGTAAAATGCATATGTATTCGGCATGTCATCTCTTGAAAGATGCCTTCATTATTCTGGTGTTTTATTTATTTATTTATTGCAGAGATAATTCACATATGTGCACGTGAAGGCACTCAGACATATTTAAATGCCATATGCTCGCAAACTCTGCATACACGGGGCAACTTTTAATGATTAAACAGCTGACTGTTGATCGTGCACAGAAATAATGCACATTTACAAGTAAATCCAATTAATACATTAAAAAGAAATATGAATATATATATTTCAACATGATGTTCACATTGGTGCCAGCTGCAACTGAATCATCTGGCATGATTAGTAATTCAGAGGGTCATTTTTAATGCCAGGTATGAAATATGTATAAATGGATAGCCATGAGCCTCTTTCCTCTCTGTCTCTCCACACTTTCTTCACCTAGCTGAGACAGCACAAGCTAAAGGAAAGAGCTTCTGCATAGGAATGGAATCCTTACCTTCATTAAAGCAGGTGGTGTATTTATGCAGCAGCTGAATGTATAGGAATGCAGCAGGGCGGGAGGGTGGCAAGTATAGGGGAGACAGAAAGATGAAGAGAGCATGAAGGTGGGTGCAGGGTGGGGATTGTGTGGTGTTAATACACCGGCAGACTTGGGCACAATGTGGTTTGACAAATTTAACATAAATGTATGGGAAGGGCTGTGTCAAAGTATGTGTGTGTGTGTGTTTGAGGGAAGGTGAGAGGGGTAGAAAAATATATAATTCTGTCACTTCTGGGACAGTCTTTGAAAAAAGAATCTGCTTGATAATATTTTATTCTTTATATCTGCACTTAAAAAAGTTTATAGGAGCCGGAGCAAGGTGGTGAAGGCAAGGGGTAAAAAAACTATTTATTTCAGCTACATATA
>NW_005187513.1:581226-631499 GCF_000239375.1 Pundamilia nyererei | reverse complement strand
TATATATATATATATACTGTTTTCCTCAAACTTTCATGCTTTTCATGCTTTTTCATCATTTTTAACAAGTGATGAATGAAATCTTGAATCTGTAAGTATTTGCAGACATTCTTCTAAATTCTTTATTTCTCTTAACAAAGAGCCCAGAGAGTGATTTTGACACAGTTTATTGGAGCATTAATTAAAGGTTACATACAGGTTCATACCGATTTGAACTTTCACAAACTGTTTTTACATTACATTTGTACAAATAGTCACGGTATTTTTATCACTTCATGATGCCCCAAAACCTATTTACTCAACTAGAAAGCAACTCAGACATTAGTTTGTGGCTTTCTCTGTAGCATGTGCCAATCCTGTGTCAGTTTTTCTTGATCCTTAATGCTTCTCCAGCCAGTTTTCTCACATATGTGTTAAAAAAAAAATTGCTCAAGCATTCTCAGTTAAACATTGACATTAAACCTGTGAAATCTGTCAAAACAAAGACTAAGCCGCTAGAGTTTCCTGTAATATGCATTTGTAAGTGAGTGAATCTGTGTGCGTTTTGGGCTCCGCATCCACCTGTTTTTATGTAAATGTGCAGCATGTGTGTGTGCATTCAGCTCTGCTGTGCGTAAGGGAAGCAGATGTTGTGTTCTGCACCGAGGCTGCTGCATTTGATCTGTATAATGAACTAGATGATTAGCATCCCCTAGACGCGGCACTGTGGCATTGCAGTCTGCTCCTTTTTTTTTTTCTTCTGTTCTTTTTATTGAGCTCCATATAATACTGTTAGTCTTGTGCTGTTGCTGCCTCACAAACAGACATGCTAAACGTTATGAATTGTTTCCCAAATAACACTGGAAACACATAGACTTAATGCTGGCTGCGGTTGAAAGTTGAAATTGCAGCCTTATGGTTAGTTGCAATCAAATTACTCACGTTTATGTTATTGTTACTCCAAACTGTGAGACGTTCAGTGCGGTGGTGATTTGTTATTGCTTTTAAACCTTGAGTAGCATGAGAAATCAGGAGACAGAGCAGCGGAAATGTTTACATATTCATAGCACATCCTTTCAGTGTTTGTCATCCCTGAAATTATAATTCCTTTTGTCTTTGAAGATAATAGGCCATAAATTGTCCTTGTTTGTGAGCCACCTCCCTGAAAGCTCAATGTTTATGAGTTTTACCACAGGCTGTCTAATAGCCAAGCAGTACTGTGTCATTTAAAGGTGAACAACTCGTCATCCAGTTGTGCAGTGGTCTATAGATGAAAAGAGCCGCCGCTAATTAGCATCTCAATTTATACTGCACAACGCATGCTATTCTCACTCCTTCTTATACAGTTTGTTATAAGGGGTTTGTTTTGTTTTGTAAATGAAGAATGGTTTTATATATAAATCCAGGTGTAGCCCCAATGTCAGGTTTTTTGTCGAAGGTCCCTGTCTCTCTCTCTCTCTCTCTCCCTCTCTTTTTTTTTATTATTAATGCAGAATAATTATCTTGGAAATATGAGGTGAGATGGAACACTGCCCTTTATTGCTCTGTGCTCTGACGGGGGCCGTAGATTAAAAAAACCAGGATAGAAATGGGGAAAGAGAAAAGACAATATTCAGGTATTGTTTGCATAGCGGTGAAAGAAAATGACTTGTAGCATGGGGAGTTGAATCATCTCCATATTAATGGCCAACTTGCTGAGGGAATAGAGGTGAGGATTTTCTGCGGTGCAAGAAGCAGAGAGCTGCAGGTGCATGAAGGTCCCGGCACTGTGAAGGTGAAAGGTTTCTGGGTGCAGGGGATCAGAAGAAACGGTGTTCGGCAAGAATCATTGAGTTTCACTATAGTGAGGAAATTGTCGACTGAGCTTAAGTTTAAAATGATTGGCAGACTCTGGCTGTTCCGGGCAAAGTGACAGTAAAGTTATATGACCTTGTTGGCATGGGCAGAATGGATAATAGGCTATGTTTTTTATAACTGCTGCCTAAAACTGATGGTGAGAGAGAAGCTATGGTAATGAGAGAGGCTCTGGACACGATGAGGAGCTCGTCTCATTCTGTAGGAGGAGAGTTCCTCTCCTAAACACAACACAAGAAACATTTTTCCTGTCTCCGACATCCTTACATACCGTTTACTGTAACTGTAACATTTTAGAATATGGATAACCTTTCACAAGGACAAAGATTAATGGCAGCTGTGATTGCACTCCTGCAAGAATTCAATGGCAGATGACCTGTTGTGGTTAATTTAGTCTGTGCTGTGTCAGTCACTCTGTCCGGCAGCCATCTTTTTTTTTTTCCCCCCCTTGAAAGCACAACAAGGCTGTGATTGCTCCTGAGACTGGTGTAGTGTGCTGACAGCCCCTTTGCTGCTTGAATAATACAGTCCAGCTATGGGGGAAAGACAAGGTGCCAAAGTCCAATTCACTTACGGGACTCGACAGCACAAAAGCCTCTGGTTTACGGAAAAGGGGCATGAATTAATAATCACCTAATTGACTCTTCGTTTTTTTCTCCACTCTTGCTCTGGCTTTTGTGCTTTCAGACAAAAGCCCACTCTATGTATCTGTCAGAAGACGTTTGCTGCAGATGGGGGCACTGTGCCTAGAGACTGGGCAGAAGAGGTCAGGTTGGCAGGCAGACTCTGGGCAGTTAAAGGGTCACTGGCAGACGTGGACACTCCAGTTTTCTCTGTGTGAACAGGATGGACACTGATGATCTGAACGAACGCTGAGGTTGCATAAACGCGCTGTAGTTTTAGGAGCTTTTAAAGCTTTTTAAAGCTTTTAGAAGTTCCACCACAAGACATAAAGGGCCCAGTAATGAAGATGTAACTCCACGACTGACTTTTTCTAATGACTGCAGTATTATCCTAGATGGCAATTTAGTTGTTTTTTTTTTCTGTGCTCTTACACCTTCTATTTTAATACCGCAAAGTAACACTAGACTTTACCTTCAACTGCCAGCTCCTTCTGACATCAGTAACAAATCTCACCATGGACTGTAAATGCTCCATCGGGAGGCAATGTTTCGGTCATTAGTTCGGATCACCTGTTCACACTGCAGATATGTGTGTCACATGTGTGAGCTTCGGACAACAGTGTCCAATCTAACATGTCAGACTGTACATGACCAAAAACAAAAAGTTTTATCTCTATTTCATACTAGTTTGTCAATGTTTCGGTCATTTTTTTTCATCACCCTTGAAGAGAAAAAAAATCTGATACAGTAGTTGGATGTTAGTCACGGTGCCGGTGAAGGTGTTGGGGTGTACTAGTCTTAGGAGAATGCTATTGATTTATGGAGTCCTAACTGGCCGTGACGAGAGACTGCATCACAGTAAGCCTCCCCTGCCCTCCATCTGTCCTGCTCTCACTTTTACACACTCATGAACATAAAGCACCTGAACTAGAAAGCGGCTGTGCTTTCAACACAAACTGCCACTTGTTTCACCTCTCCGGTGCTAATTGAGAAATTAATGAAAGCAATGTGAAAGTGGAATTGACTTAGTTATGTTTGTCCTCTTAATGATAAGAGGGGGGTGGATGCGTGATACTTTGTCCCTGCTTACTTGCTGTACTGTATGTATGTGCTTTGCTGCTAAGTTAACTGTTCTTAATGTTTGTGTGAGGGGTTTTTTTTCACACTTTATAACTCTCCCTCAGTTAAAGAAGTTGGGTAATTATCTGGGAATTTCAATTACATTATTATCTAAATTGTAAGAGTTGTTTTGATATGTTTCATTATCTGTCCTTGAGAAAAGTTATCTTGACGTATGAAAATTATGGTGGAATGCCAAGGAGCTACCTATTGGTGCAGAAATGGTGTTTATAAAATATGACATGCAGTGCTGTAGGAAATATAGATAGCTGTGTGTCCTTAAGGAAAAAGTATTACTGTTAAATAAAATTATGAAGCCATTTCCTAAAATGTTGGGGTGCTGTGTAAAAATGTTTATTTTAATTGAAAATAGTACAAAAGACAGTTTTTAAAAAAAAATATTTATATGCTTATTTAAAATTTAATGCCAGTGGGTTTGCCAAAGATATAGACAATTGAAATGTGAAGGTGACCGGAGATTTTTTCTCCTCGAGAGATGAGTTCAGGGGAAGTAGGAGTGGACTGAAGTGGAGTTGAGGATGAATTGGTGAGGACAGTGCCATGACTGAGAGGTTAATGTCAGGGAATGGGAGGTTCCTTTTGTTTAACATTCCCTTTGTTTATTGGCGGATGTGTTTAATAGGATTGACTGTGACTGGACCCTAATAGGGTCTCCTTTGCTGATCCCGGTGTCTCTGGGAGATCTTGCAGCCTGCTCTGGCCAAAACCAGGTCCCCCACTGGGTAATCAGCTCAACTGCCCTCATCCTGATTGGAGCTGACATTTTAATGTCTGGAGCAGGAGCGTGGTCAGCCCTGCTTAACCTGACCCCCTGCCAAACCAACCCTCCCCTACCAATGCCCTCTGTTCTCAATTTGCCCTTCCAGGACTGTACAAATCAGGGCAAATTTAACTCTTTATGGGCTTGTTAGGGGTTCAGCGAGACAACTCCAACACTTTCACCATGAATTCTTTCCACTGGTGACAAAGTGGGGTGCCACTGCAGCTCCCCCTATACAGGCTCTATGTGGATTTAGCTCCTCTCTGAGCCCACGCTAAACTGCTCAACTACAGTCGTGACTCTCTGTGCACCACCAGTTTCTCCTTTCCTTCATGAAGTGGAGTAGTCTAAAGTGGTTTGCAGGCGATGTTGTGTGAGGCCTTGCTGTACAGAAATTGTATTTTGGTGATATTAGCGTTGTTTGCATTCAAAGTTTATATATGGATAGATAGGATTGCAGTGGAAATCACATGACATTTCCATGCACCAACACGTAACAATCCAAAAACATACAATACATAAAAACATACAATACAAACAGACATTTTCATTGCGCCTTAGGGATGTTTTGGCCAGACTGTTTGGACCTATTTTTGTTGAGGGGAAAAAAAGGGCAATAGCACCGTGGAGATGGCAGCACTTTAAAAGAGGAGGAAAGCGGATGCCTGTCGCCACTCGCAGTAGTGTTTGCTTTGCTCCTAACACGGTCCCGATAAATGCATTGTAGACTTGGTAATGCAGTTCGCAACAATTTACTGTCTGTTGTTACTGTCTTTGTGTTTGGCTCGGAGGCATTTCCAAAACAACCAACAAGCCAACTTTGAACCAACATTCAAAGTAAATCCAAAAAATGCAGTAAGAAGAATTGCCAACCAATTCAGAATGGCTGTAGCACATTTTGTGAGCACCAAAGTGTAGTTTAATCTTGTAAACATACTTAGGTATGACTAATCATCAGTCTCATGCCGTCATTGTATCTAGCGGTGGGTTTTTTCTTTGTTTGTTTTTTTATCTTTGAAAGCTTTTTTGTTAAATGAGAGCTTGTTATCTTGTGCATCCGAACTTTGGGCGTAGTGTCAGGATTTTGTCAATGCTTTAAGAAAAGTTTTTCCCATGTTGCTGCTCCATTTTCCTCTTTGTCACAGACTAATCGTGCAACCTACAATGCGCTGAAGACATTTGGTAGCAGAAATACGAAAAATCTTATTGGAACAAAACAGCTGATAAGATTTCCCAGCTTTGCTTGATTGAAATCTTCCATAAAATGGTGTGATCACTCCTTAAATACATTTTCTTTTGAGGCAAAACTGTGACTTAATGGATAGGTACCTGAATTAAAACTCCCCCCTCAGCTCTCTCTATGCAGTTTAAACAAAAAGTTTGGTTTAAGCCAAAAAAGATGTGTTATTTTCTTGTTGCACTTGTTTTTTCACCATCCAAATATTGCAATAATAATGCCATATAACAAAAATCATACTGTAATATATATTTTGCATTGCGTCAAATTTGACAGTCGCATGTATGTTGCACACGAGTTCTCATGGACTGAAGGGTAATCACGGAAAGAGTCAATGTTTAGAGTAGTTTAATACTGGTTTGGATCATCAGCCTTCTCTCTGTGGAAGAAAGACTTTGTATGTCTTGTCTCAGGTTTTGAACCTCATATGGACTGAAATTGTGGGGGTATGAAACCTAAATCTGCAACCTGCAGAAAGCTAATATTTTTATTAGCACTTTCCAGTGTTGTATAATATTCTTACAAGCCAACAGTGAAGCAGACATTTATCACTCAGCAGCAGCAGCAGCAGATTTGGAAGACAAAATGTGAATAATTTTTGTTGTAACAACAACCCCTCTGCTCATTTACCATTAAATGCACTTATATTATAATTAAAAACTCTCCTCCTTGTTTGCGTGTGTCTTTGTGAATGTGTCTCTCTTCAGCTTTGTCCGGCCACTTGGAACGGCACCAGTCAGGTTCCCCAATTCCTTCCAAAAGGCCCTCTTCACGGTCAGAGGCCTCAGAAAGCCCACTCTCCTCGAAACGACCCAGGACAGCTGAGAAGGGTGCTGCGGAGCAGGTGAGAGTTCCACACCACAGTATTTTGTGAATATTGATGCCCTCAGATGTTCATAAAACTATTTTCCAGACTTTGAATTAGAGGTTTCTTGCTAAAGGTTATATCATCCTTAATTACCAAGCCCTCATTAAAAGTCTAAAACTTGCACATCATTTAAAAAAAAAGTACAAAAATATACTAATAATTTTCAGTTGGTTATCTCACTGACTTTTTTTATATTATGCAGAAATCTTCTTTTCAAATATACTCAAAATTATATTAGGCTTCCTGCTGCAGTTGCGCTGCTAATTGTGTATAAGGTGGAAAATCAATATAGTATTTGACAGATGAGAGCACTTTGAAGTGGGTGCCAGGACTCAGCGGTGCTTGGTATTACACACTTGTCTGTGATCAGAGGGATCTGCCTGCTTCAGGGAAGAGGCCCCCACTCTATCCCTGATCCACCGCTTCTCTTCAAGCAGGCCCACCATGATCAGTGCACCCATTTCACCCCATTAACTCTTTGTGGATCTGTGTTTCCCCTCCTCTCGCCTCCCCGTCTCTCTTCCTCTGTTCTGTCTTTACTTTCACCCAGATGTACCAGTGCCCGTACTGCAAGTTTACCAACACGGATCTGAATCGCCTCAGAATGCACGTGATGACACAGCACTCTGTCCAGCCCATGTTACGTTGCCCGTTGTGCCAGGACATGCTCAACAACAAGATCCACCTGCAGTTTCACCTCACACATCTCCACAGCGTGGCACCCGATTGCGTTGATAAGCTCATTGCCACAGTGAGTTCTGTATTCGGTGTATTTTGCATGTGGTTGGACACAGCAGGGTTTATTACCATGTCTCTCCTTATTTCTTTATTTTTATTATTTCTTTAATCTTTATTTTTCCAGGTATATTGAAATTGGCTTCTCTTTTGTTAGGGTGGCATTCATTAGCTTGACTGTAGGAGTCTTTTTATTACTCTGGTCATTTAGCATTTAGCTCTGCCATAGCATTAGCATACAAATTTACTACAGCAGCTGAGAAAAATAAGTGGATGAAAAAAAAAGTCCTTCCAACTTTCACAAGCTTTATTGCATGTATAGCACCTCGTTTTATTCCAGTTTTCTATCCACACAGACCAATCTCTCGGAGTGTTATTATCTCCAAATTCTTTTATACTTAGTGGTGAAGGCAAGAAAGCAACCGCTAATCAAAGCTCTAGGTCGAGAGTATTGCTACGTACTTATATTATGGCCAGTCAGGGGACAAGCAGTGTGTCAGGTGAAGGACTGTGGTAAGGATTCATTATTGTCGAAAAGAATAGCAACTCACTGCTAATGAATCCCCTTCCACTGAAATGCCTCTGTATCTGTGTCATTCTTGCCCTCACTGCTCTAAATTGCGAGCACTCAGTCAACACAAAGAATGCTGTTAATTGTGTAATGGCTACAGGCAATCCCATTGGCTTGCTGCAAATCATCAAACCTTTTAAGATGCATACTTTTCTTCTGTTTTTTTCTTTTCTTTTCTTCTTCATTGTCTTAATGTACCCATAATCAGAAAGGCTTTTCCAGCTCTCTTCTAATCAAAGTCATCTGGGGAGGGGAGCTTGTAATCGGTTTTTGTGTTTTTTAATCATTTCAAGATGAGCGGGTCTCTTAGCTCCCAGTTCATTTATTAGTTCACTGACATTATTGCCATGTCTATGATCACCTGCATGCCAGTCAAAACAAGGCCTTTTACAATTTGTGGTGAAACAAATGTGACACTGCTTAATCAAAATATAATGAACAGTCAAACCACTTCATGAAATTTTAATAAAACCAACTGAAATGTTGTTATTCACCACTAATCTGACTAAATTACAGCTTATGGAGTTCTTTTTTATTGTTGTTTTTGTTTTGTTTTGTTTTTTTAAATGCAAGTGTGCACTCTCAGTATTATCAGGGAAAGATTTGGCTGGTTTGTACCACGAGCCCTGAAATCTTTACCTGCCGCAGTGCACTGGTACTTACTTTTGTACCTATGCAAAAAAATGTCCTCGCATCTTTTAATGCTCATCAAGGAGAAATAAAATTTTATTATCCCCGTTTTTATGTAAATCACTGAGCAAACCTTTTTTCTCTTCTATCTTGTGAAGCTAAATAGCTTGCTGGACAATCAGCGAATAAAACATTGCTCTGTCTGCTGCCTAACCATCTTCATCTCCCATCCAGAAAGTAAATGGCAAGCACATTAGTATGGTAGACGGCAGTATTTATTTCTTTTATAGAGGTAGTAATGTACTGAACCACTACAAGAAGAGATAGAACAGAGGTAATATAACACACATTAAAGCCAGCACCTTTTTATAACTAGTGAATGCAGATAGAAAGGTACTTTATCTTTTTCACATGTCTACTGAGAGGAGCCTGATTAATTTTGAAATAGGTGACTTTTATTTCTTGCCAAGCATGCATAATGATGCATTCACTCTAACAACCTTCATCCATTCGTCCACTTATCGTCTTTCCTTTCCTTTCAGTTAATTTCCTTTCTTTTGCACGTCTGTAATGCTTTTCCCTGACATTCAGTGGATGGATGGATGGATGGATGAATGGATGGATGGATAGATGTAAAGAGATGATAGATAGAAAACTATATGTATAATATATACATACTCCTCCAATCCTCCCTCTCTGATTTTATGTCTCATTTTCTGTCTGTGGAAGATAGGGGTAATGAAAATAATTGTGCTTCATTAATTTGGAGTCTGACTGGATGATAGCCATTTTGAACTATGTTTGGCAATTAGGCTGTCCAAATTAAAAGTGACCTTGGGATACTCTGCTCCTGCCTCTAATCGCCTAATGAAGCAGTTGTCTAGAAACAGTCAAATTTGTAATGTAAATTTTTTTAAGCGTTTCTATGCTGGTTGCACTAATTTTCTATGTTTCATTTTTAAGAAATAAAGAGGTAACACAAACAAAGACGGGAATGGGTGGATGTCTTCTGGTAAATGTGTGATCACAGTTGTCATATAGTGTTTGACTTTGGGATATAAAGGATTACACCAGACCTCAAAAATCCTGTTGCTTCAGGGCAGATTCTGCTCTATTTCGATCTCACCCAGAGGTTATATGACATGCTATGGTACTTTCGGTTGTGTTCTCACTGTTATTAGAGGAGTAATTAGAAAGCATACAGAATATGTTCTGTGTATAGACCAACATTTATACTTGGGGCCCAGCAATATGCAAGATCCCTTTCCTCTTTCGTGTCCCTTATGCAAGGCACCTTTAATTGGTATTACTTGAAAGAACTACCAATCAAAAGTCTTAATATAGAGGCAACGCAGAAGGAAAAATGGGAGAGGTGATGTAAACTGAAATGCAACTCGTAGACTGAAGATTATTGCTCTGCTTGTAAAGTTAATTGAAAAAAGGCTAACAAAGGTAGAGTCTTATTACTAAATTAAACTCTATGGAATATTGCTCACTGGTGACCTGTTTAATGAGAATGTTTAATGAAGTGTCAGGTTTGGGGGTGAAGAGGGGCAATCAGAGGGCGAAATATGAGCTAAGTTAGGGGAGAGCAGCAAGAATAAACAGATGTTGTGCAATCAGTTACTCACGATTGACCATAACCCTCTGAGACCAGGGGGAAGCTAGGTTCATCTTTCTACTTTATTAGTACGTACTGTGTTTTGTTAAGTAATTAGCAAACAAAAACACTAGTACTCAAGAAATCTATCTCATTTCTTGAGGGATGACACAAAAGTAGCCTTTCTTCTGTCATGGATATATGTGGGGGACTGGAGAATGTATATGTGAATATGTATGTATGTAAGTAGCTAAGTAACGTCTTTGTGTATCCTCTTGTTTGTGTCAGTATTCTTTCATGTAGTCGTTTAAACTAAGAGATGACATTACCTCACCTGTTTGCTCATTCCTTTACAATTGCTTTTCCAGGTGACGACAACTGAAGCACTACCAGCAAGCATGTTCATACCTGTGCCGAGTCCAGACAGAGAGCCGCAGAGCACCCCTCATGCTACATCCAACTCTAACGCTGAAGATACAAAGAAGCAAGCTGGTTAGTATCTGTTTGTTAAAAGCTATGTGTTCTGTAGTGAGCATGTTAATGCACTTGGTGTATATTAATGAGATTCAGCTACATTCTACAACCTTATACCTGTGTAATAAATAAAGATTGTTGTTGTTGTTGTTGTGCATTTACACTTTGGAAAAGTCAGTATTTATTGCATAGGCTGGAAAAAATTGTTATTACTGAAGCATTTCACAATTTTGGCCTGCATTCACACCAACACATTATGAAAGATTGTTGGTGTTTGCAGATTTTGTAATTAGTCAGTGCTTGGCTTGTTTGTTTTTTTGGCACCTTTCCATGCCACTAACACACTGAATGTCCTTTATTGATATTACTGGAAAAATTCCACTCAGCAAATGTAGAATCTGATGAATGGCTATCTTCTCTTGACTTATTTATTCACAGATGCATCAGATGCTGATCCAGAAAAAGGGGTGTCACTCCCTACTGAAATAGCTGAAGCTCGCAAGTCACCTCTGGAAGATCAACAATCAGAACGGGAGGATGCCACAGGATTCCTGTGCTGGAAGAAAGGCTGTAATCAATTGTTCAAGACCTCTAACTCCCTACAAATGCACTTCAATGAGGTTCACAACAAAAGGCACCAGTTGCCTGTTTCAGATCGGCATGTCTACAAGTACCGCTGCAACCAGTGTAGTCTGGCCTTCAAGACTGTGGAGAAATTACAACTCCATTCACAATATCATGTGATCAGGGCAGCCACCATGTGCTGTCTTTGCCAGCGAAGCTTCAGAACACTACAGGCGCTGAAGAAGCATTTAGAAACCAGCCACCTGGAACTGAGTGAAGCTGACATCCAGCAGCTGTATGGGGGATTATTGATGAATGGTGACATTATGGCAATGGGTGATCCAAGCCTTGGTGAAGAACATGGAAGTCTGGGAGAGGATGACAAAGATGGAGATGAAAGTGATCCAGAGGAAAAACAAAGCCCGACAGGCAGTGACTCTGGCTCACTGCAGGAAGATTCTGGATCTGAACCTAAACGTGCATTGCCATTCAGAAAAGGCCCAAACTTTACGATGGAGAAATTCCTGGATCCATCTCGTCCTTTTAAATGCACTGTATGCAAAGAGTCTTTTACACAGAAGAACATCCTTCTGGTTCATTACAACTCTGTCTCCCACCTACACAAGGTGAAGAGGGCTCTTCAGGAGTCTACTACTGGTCAACCTGAGCCTACCAGCAGCCCTGACAACAAGCCATTCAAGTGCAGCACTTGTAATGTGGCATATAGCCAGAGTTCAACTTTGGAAATCCACATGCGCTCTGTTCTACACCAGACCAAAGCTAGGGCAGCCAAACTTGAGGCAGCAGGGGGGATCACTAGCTCTGCAAGCGCAACTGGTTTAAGCAGTGGAGGATCCGGCATGAGCACATCAACATCAAGTCCAAGCCCAGCCAGCAACTCAAACACTAGCTCCACCAACCACAGCTCTTCTGGGAGTCAGGCAGCCCAGAATATTCTAGGAGGAAACCACACAAGCCAGACTCACAACACTGAAAACCAGGGGAATTCCTCGGTGAGCTGCCACTCCTCACCATCTGAGAACCACGAAGTGAAAAAGTCCAAATTTTCAGACATTCTCTCTGCAAGGGGGCAACAGCAACAGCAACAGCTTCAGCAGCAACAGCAATTGGCTCAGGCTCAAGCCCAAGCTCAAGCACAGCTTCAACAAGAGCTCCAGCAGCAAGCTGCTCTTCTACAGTCGCAGCTGTTCAACCCAGCACTTCTGCAGCACTTCCCAATGACAACTGATGCACTTCTGCCTCTGCAGCAGCAGCAGTTGCTGTTTCCTTTCTACATCCCTGGAGCAGAATTTCAGCTAAATCCTGAGATCAGCATCAGCAGCTCAGCACTTGGCTTGGCTGGATCCCCCAGCTCTTTGCTTGAAGATCTTAAAAACTCAGCCCAACAGAGTTGCTTGCAGCAGCAATTGATGCACCACCACCTTCAGCAGCAACAGCAGCAGCAACAACAGCAACAACAGCAGCAGCAACAGCAGCAGCAGCAACAACAATCACACTTGCAGGTTCAGAGCCAAATGGCGTTGCTACAACAGAGTGCATCACTCCTCCAACAAGCTGAATTAAAGCAGAAACCTCCCTCCTCTCAGAATGACAAGGACAGAGAAATACAAAGGGAGAGGCATGCAAGCGAAAAAAATGAGGACTATGTAAATAAGGATTCTGCAGACAGCAGGCCAAAAGAAAGGGAGAGTCAGCATATTTCAATAAACATAAACCATGATACTGGCTTGCCTCCACCAAGGATTGCTTCAGATGCTCGAGGAAATGCAACTAAAGCCCTGCTGGAAAATTTTGGGTTTGAGTTAGTAATTCAGTACAATGAAAATAAACAGAAAGCTCAGAAAAAGACAGCTGGACCTACTGGATCAAGTGGTCCAGGTGGAATAACAAGAGTCATAGATCCCATTGGGGGATTGGAGAAGCTGGAATGTGAAGCCTGTGGCAAGCTGTTTTCAAACATACTGATTCTGAAGAGTCACCAGGAGCATATCCACCAGGCTTTCTTTCCATTCCGATCCCTTGAGAGGTTTGCCAAGGAATACAGAGAACATTATGATAAGCTCTACCCACTGAGACCGCCTACACCAGAGGCTGCTCCAGCTCCACCACCTCCCCCTCCTCCACCCCCACCTCCTCCTCCACCCCAAAGAGCTCCCACCCCAAATATACCTGTGTCTAATGCCTCACTCACACCTCCAACCGTGCCACCTCCACAGGCACCAGTTCCAATGACACAAATACCCATGCCAATGGATTTGCCGCTCTTCTCCCCACTTATGATGCAGCCCATGTCTCTTCAGTCCCTGCCTACTCAGTTGCCTCCCCAGTTGCCATCTGTTGAGCCAAGCCTGGCCTCAGACCTGGCCCAACTCTACCAACAGCAACTGACACCAGCCATGCTGCAGCAGAACAAGAGACCACGGACACGCATCACCGACGATCAGCTTAGGGTCCTACGACAGTACTTTGATATCAACAATTCACCAAATGAGGACCAGATCAAAGAGATGGCAGACAAGTCAGGGCTTCCACAAAAAGTGATAAAGCACTGGTTCAGAAACACCCTTTTCAAAGAAAGGCAGCGCAATAAAGACTCGCCTTACAATTTCAACAATCCACCAACAACAACTCTGGAAGACACTAAAATTGATTCCAAACCTCCTTCTCCTGAACCTCAGAAACACGAATACTATGGAAGCAAGAGATCATCCAGGACTAGGTTTACTGACTACCAGCTAAGAGTTCTGCAAGATTTCTTTGATGCCAATGCTTATCCTAAAGATGATGAATTTGAACAGCTCTCAAACCTTTTGAGCCTCCCCACCCGTGTTATTGTTGTGTGGTTCCAAAATGCGCGTCAGAAAGCAAGGAAGAATTATGAAAATCAAGGTGATGGAGGGAAAGATGGTGAAAGAAGAGAACTGTCAAACGACCGATACATTCGCACATCTAACCTGAACTACCAGTGCAAGAAATGTAGTCTCGTTTTCCAGCGTATATTTGATCTAATAAAACACCAAAAGAAGCTGTGTTACAAAGATGAAGATGAGGATGGACAGTATGACAGCCAAAATGAGGATTCAATGGATTTTTCCCATGAATGTTACACTCCCTCTGGGTCTTCCTGTCACACCCCAATGCCCTCCTCTTCGAGTCTCTGCCCACTTCCACCCACGACTTCAGCATTCTCACACCTCCCTTCCACCGAGAAAGAGGAGGCATCACCAGCAACCACCTCAAACCTCTATGATGAGAAGCCCAAGCAGTTACCAGAAATAACCGCTGATCCGCGAGAAAACCAAATCTCCATTAAACAGGAACTTGTGCACCAACCTCAATCTGAGGTACAACACCAGAGACCACAGAGAGAAGAGAAGATCCAAAATGTTTCTAAGCCCTCCAAGCATTCAACTTCCTCCTTTTCTCAGCAGCAACAGCAGAGTGGTCTGTCAGCCTCACAGACAAGCCAGCCTTCATCACAAAGCTCTCACATGGGCCTCAATCCACACTTGACCTCTGCCACACAACAACTGGCACAGCAGATGATCCCATACCAGTGTGAGCAGTGCAAAATTGGCTTCCCCTCCTTTGAGCACTGGCAGGAACACCAGCAATTACACTTCCTTTCTGTGCAAAATCAATTCATCCACCCGCAGTTCCTCGACCGTCCAATTGACATGTCTTTCATGCTTTTTGATCCTAGCAATCCTCTCCTGGCAACCCAGCTAATCTCTGGGATGCCACAAATTCCAAGCAGCTCTGCCACCTCTCCGTCCACCCCAACCTCCACTATGAACTCCCTGAAAAGGAAGTTAGAGGAGAAAGCTAGCACTAGTCCAGGAGAAAACGATAGCACAAATAGTGGAGAAGAGCCACAGCGAGACAAGAGGCTTAGAACCACCATCACACCTGAACAGCTAGAGATCTTATATCAGAAGTATTTATTAGATTCTAATCCTACGCGTAAAATGCTTGACCACATTGCTGTTGAGGTGGGTTTGAAAAAGAGAGTTGTGCAAGTGTGGTTCCAGAATACCAGAGCCAGAGAGAGAAAAGGCCAGTTTAGAGCTGTTGGGCCAGCCCAAGCTCATCGTAGGTGTCCTTTTTGTCGAGCTCTTTTTAAAGCAAAGACTGCCCTTGAAGCACACATTCGCTCTCGTCACTGGCATGAAGCCAAACGTGCTGGATATAATTTAACTCTCAGCGGTATGTTACCTGAGCAGGAGAACATGCAAATAAAAATGGATGCTCTTGATACATCAGGTTACTCCCAGCTACCCCCTACTACAAACAGTGATGGACAAAGCTCCTCCATGTCACCCATGAACAAAGGCTTGGACTTGTCTCCAAGGGGTCTACTGAGCCCTTCGTCCATCAAAGTTGAAGGAATGGAAGACTTTGAGAGTGCCACAATGTCCTCTATGAACCTGAACTTTGATCAGAGCAAACTCGATAATGATGACTGCTCTTCTGTGAATACAGCCATTACAGACACAACCACAGGTGATGAGGCTAATGCTGATAATGACAGTGCTGATGCAAAGCACAGCCAAAATAGTGGCGATTACCTGTCTAAGTCTGGGGGCACAGCTCCCATCCTTGAAAATGATGACCAGATGTCCTCGGGACTAGTGAGCCCTGCAACAAGCTATTATGCTAAGGACTATGAAAATGAAAATATGATTGACCACAGTGAGACGTCCAGTCTGGCTGACCCCTGCTCACCAAGTCCTGGAGCCTCTGGTAGCAGGAGCCTTGAAGGTGGAGATAGACCTGGCCAAAAGCGCTTCCGAACCCAGATGACTAACCTCCAGCTGAAATTGTTAAAATCCTGTTTTAACGACTACAGGACACCTACCATGCTGGAATGCGAGGTACTTGGCAATGATATTGGACTTCCAAAGAGAGTGGTTCAGGTGTGGTTTCAAAATGCTCGCGCGAAGGAGAAAAAGGCAAAGCTCAATATGGCCAAGCACTTCGGAATAAATCAGACGTCTTACGAGGGGCCGAAGACTGAGTGCACTTTGTGTGGTGTTAAATATAGCGCTCGCCTTTCTGTTCGCGATCACATTTTCTCCCAGCAACACATCTCTAAGGTGAAGGATACTATTGGCAGCCAGATCGATAAAGAGAAAGAGTACTTTGACCCAGCTACTGTCCGCCAACTTATGGCCCAGCAAGAAATGGACCGCATTAAGAAGGCCAATGAAGTTTTAGGATTTGCGCAGCAACAGGCCATGCAGCAGCAGGGGATGTTTGATAACCCTGCAATGCAGGCTTTAAATCTCCAGTCGGCCTATCCAAACCTGCAAGGTATCCCACCTGTCCTTTTACCAGGGGTTGGCAGCCCCTCTCTTCCCAGCTTTAACTCATCTAATTCAGGTACGTCACTATTTGGCATTTTTTCACTACTAACATTTCAGGTTTAGAGTTGCAGATGGGTTTTCTCAACTAAACTAGTTTAATAAATGATCATCCATTGCTACAGGAAGTACTGTGTATTTCCAGGCATCGGATCTAACTATGAATCCATCTGCCACATATATTCATTAACACTGATGCAAATATATCTGACATAATTTAATGACCATTGCCATTGTTGCTATTGTTGTGCTATTATGTACCCAACCTGTCTCAAATGCTAACACTTAAGCTTTAGACCAGAAAATACCACAAAGTACAAGGCTTTGATTTTGTGATATTTGTAGTCATTTCACAAAGCTTTTTATGATTCACATAAAAAATAATCGTTTGCCTCTTTTGTATCACCTTTCAGTATTGTTTAATTAATTAGTTTTGTTACAGCTGAATAATCTTTTAAAAAGGCACTGCACTACCATGAAATGAAAACCTATTAAGTCTTATTTTCTTGTCTGTATTTGACACATTTGCAGCTTTAACTCCTCCAAAACCTTCAAACCTCCTGAACATGCCTGGTGCCAGTGTTCCCTCACCTAGCCTCCCCACGTCTGGATTGCCCAACAAGCCTCCCTCCTCATCGTCTCTCACCGCATCCAGCCCAGCCCAGACCAACACGTCTACTTCCCATTCAAACTCCACCTCCAATTCCACATCCTCAACCAGTCAGTCGCGACCTGAACCCCCCAAAGAACGAGATACTGAGAGAGTAAAAGAGAAGGAGAAGGCCAAGGAAAAGACAGAGAAGCCCTCAACTCCATCATCAACTGGAAGCACCCCCGCCCCTTCCACTTCTGCTGCCAGCGCCAAAAAGGAGAAACCTGAAACAGCTGTTCCTGCCACTTCTATGCCCACACCTGGAATGGAGTATGTGGTAGATCCTGCCCAGCTTCAGGCCCTCCAGGCTGCTTTGGCATCAGATCCCACAGCTCTCCTCACAAACCAGTTTCTACCCTACTTCATGCCTGGCTTTTCCCCATATTATACCCCTCAGATTCCTGGGGCTCTACAAGGGGGCTACCTGCAACCAATGTATGGTATGGAAAGTCTCTTCCCTTACAACCCAGCATTGTCACAAGCACTGATGGGCCTGTCTCCAGGGTCCCTACTGCAGCATTACCAGCAATATCAGCAGAGCTTGCAGGAGGCACTACAGCAGCAGCAGCGGCAGCTTCAGCAGATCCAGCAACCCAAGGCGAGCCAAACTTCAGTTCCCCCTCAAACCTTGGGGGATCGCAAAGATTCTGCCAAAGATCCAGCGAAATCAGAGGAGCAAAAGGGCAATCCACAAAGTGAACCTCCCACTTCCTCCTCGTCCTCTTCCTCCTCGTCCTCTTCTCATACTACAGTACCCTCCGAGCAGAATGAGATGGATGGCAAACCTGTGGACACCCATCTAGACCAGTATATCGTCCCCAAGGTGCAGTATAAACTGGCATGCCGCAAGTGTCAAGCTGTTTTCACCAAGGAAGAAGCGGCTATTACCCACCTTAAATCGAACTGCTTTTTCGGTCAGTCTGTGGCAAACCTGCAAGAGATGTTGCTGCGTGTCCCCGGTGGCGTAGGTGTAGGGGCTGGAAGTCTCTATGACTGCCTGGCTTGTGACACTACGTTGGATGGGGAGAAAGCACTCAGTCAACACCTGGAATCGGCATTGCACAAACACAGAACAATCAAGAGATCGGTCAGAAATGCCAAAGAGCACGCTACTAGTTTATTACCTCACTCTTCAGCCTGCTTCCCCAATCCTAACACCGCATCTACCTCGCAGTCTGCCACTCATCCCATCAGCAGCCCTCCTCCCCCGCCAACAACATCAGCCACCATGCCATCTTCTGCTGTCTCCTCATCTTTGTGCTCCTCCTCTACTACCCAACTCAACACCACAGCTGCCGGAAAACCCTGGCCCCAGGCCCCTTTCCCCAGAGCTTTAGCTGGGAAGCCCAATGCTAGTCCCTCCTCTTCTTCCTCCTCTTTTCCTCCAGTGTCCTCACCTTCAACGGTTACCTCAAGTTCATTGAGCACCTCAGGAGTTCAGACCTCGATACCAACAGACGTCTTTACCGACGAGTCTGACTCTGACA
Source organism: Pundamilia nyererei (assembly GCF_000239375.1). Lineage (NCBI taxonomy): Eukaryota > Metazoa > Chordata > Actinopteri > Cichliformes > Cichlidae > Pundamilia > Pundamilia nyererei. The sequence goes on along the minus strand of NW_005187513.1, from coordinate 612,941 downwards.
GCAGTCAGAAGTCAGCAAACAGGCTGGGCAGGACGGCGGAGGAGCCGCAGCAGCCTGGCTTTGTCAAAGACAGTAATAGTTGTAGTAGTAATCTTGCTAGTGTAGGAACAGACTCCATCAGATTGTAAAAGAGCTTTCAGTGATGGACGATATTTAAAAAAAACTCCCTAAAAGACAAAAAAAAAAAAATCCAAAAATTAAAAAAACCCATAAAAAGCAGCAATGTTAAAAATACATTAAAAGTATACAAACCAATTTCAGAAAAAGATGTGTAAAGACTAACTGCAATTCCAAAGCTTGTAACCAAAAATTTAAATGTTAGTGGATTGTTTTCCCATATCAACATGCTGGTTTTCATTTTTGTATTTCTTTGTTTTTCTTTTGTTTTTGTTTTAACTCAACCGAAACGCACCGATCAGCCACAACATTAAAACCACCTGCATTAAATTGTGTATGCCCCATTGTGCCAGCAAAATAGTTTATGACTCATCAGGGCACGGACACTTGACCCTTCGGTGTGTCCCGTGGTTTCTGGTACTGGGATGTCGGCTGCAGACTGGGATTGCGTTGAGGTCGGGGGAGGTTGAAGGCCAGGTTAACGCCTTAGGTTCTTTGTCGTGTTCCTTAATCCTGCTGTGCGGTTGGTCAAAATACCATCCGCATGAATGCCAAGGTTTCCCAGCATCACACTGTAACGAGGTGAACAATTTCTTTTTTTTAATCAGCTGTCAGTGTTTTTAATGTCGTGGCTAATCTGTGTACAGGCATACTAATATGTGAGAACAGAAAAAGATCGCTGCAGTTACGTTTTGGGTAATGGTGGAGGAATGCTGTACTGTATGGCAATGGACTGCCTCAAAGTTGACAGATGGCCCAGGAACCCTTTTGAAGAAATGCAAGTCAACAAGCTGTCCCTTTGTTTTGTAATAATTTCTACTTAATAGCACAGCCACAAAAAGCCAGTATGTACTGTATGGGAGAATAGTCTATCAGTTTTCTTGCTATTTAAGCATTCAGATACCAATGGCTTGCAAAAGTGAAAGAATAATGTAATGTCTATTTTATTCTCAGGTCAACAGCTCACAGATGTTTTTCTGTTACAGAAATTCATGTTTTCACCTTGTGTTTCCAACAGGAGATGAGCATTATTATTGTTTTCTTTCTGAACTTGATTTACTAATAGAAAGTTTAAGTTGAATTAAATTTTGATAAGGCATTGTTTCTGGGCATTCAAATAGGGTCAAACGATTTGCTGATTTCAATATCAGAAATCCTTTCAAAGTGGGGAAGTTACAGTCCCGATGATCCCATACAAGGAAAGCATTGCAGACGTGATAACGGGCGATGAATAGTTTTAATTAAAAAAGAAAAAAGAAAAAAAAGAATCAGCCTTCTGTATTTATGATAGATACAAGCATTTTTGGTGTTAAGTAGAATGTTGCATTGGAAACGAATTTAAACAGTATGGTAGGTTGGAGGAAAAAAAAACCTTTATGTACATTTAGCTTTTGTATTGTCCAATTTTATGACACTTCATTTGATGTTGTCTTGGTCATTCCGATAGTCTAGATTATGGACAGGTAATTTATCGAAACTTTATTTCTGTCTTATTCTTAACTTCTTGGGAAACATGAACCCAAATGCCCCTCCTGACAAGGCAGGATCCTCTTTTAGCATTATTTAAATTTTATGATTTGGTTGGTATTGCTCTAACCAAAATGAAAAAGATAATGGGTGAAATATTGAAAGTTTTATTTAATTTAATTTTTGTGTTACCTTTGTGCACTTATCACTGTCTGACTCCTATTTTTCACTCTTCGTTTTCCTCTCTCGGCACTTATTTTTCTCTCTCGCTCTCCTGTGTTTGTAGATATGTATACAAAGCAGGTCTTTTGTTCTTCATGTAGTGTGGCTACGGTCTTTTTTTTTTTTTTTTTTACCTTTTTTTTGTCATAAGTGAAAATGAAAAAAGAATACTAATAATAATTCTCACGCTTTAAGACAAAAAGAAAATCCAAAGACTAAACACTTTCACCATTGGTGCATAAAGATGAGAAAAGAGGGTTCTTTATACTTGAGAATTTGTTGCTGTTTTTAGAGGAAAGAAACAAAGTTTTAAAAGATAAAGGAGTACGCATCAGAGTTGCCGATTTTGCTTCTTTGCAAGCAAACAGGTGGCTTTTTTACGTAAATACCAAAAACCAAAAAGGGCCCTTGTCCTTGCATTGTGGAGTAGCACCGTTACAGAGCCATTGCAGTTTGTAAGATAGAGGTTATTAATCTTTGTTTGACTTTTGTCACATTCAAATGTCAATTTTTTTAAGAAAATGTATAAGGTCTGGTCTTCAAGGACATACGTTTTGCTGCTAATGTAGAATTTTGAGGGAAAAAAAAAAGAGTACCTAGATGCATGCTCATTTTGCTTTTGGCTAAGCTTTAAAACAAACAATAAACCAATTTCTTGCCTCTGCAACACCTTTTTTTTTTTCTTGTTGCAAAAACGGAACTTTGAAGACTGTGAATATATGTTCCAAAGGACATTTTGCCGATTTTCTTTTTTTTTTGAATAGACCAATGTTTAAAGCCAATGATCTATAACGTTTGTAAAGAACAGTGCATTCCAAATATCACAATGGATTTTTCTTAAGCAAGGACTGATCCTGTTTCATTTGATTGCTTTTAATTGTCACAATCTATTTTTTCCTCATTTTTGAAGTGACTGTAAACTGTTGTGTACATTTTTTGCATCATTGGTTGCTGAAGAAAGCGACCCCCATATGTCATTTTGTGCTGGCATGGAACGTTGCTGAAAATCCCTCCATCCAGTCAAGGTTGTTGCTCACTTGTTAAGCAAGTAATAGTGGTTACCAAAAAATGTATATAATACATCTGGTACTGATGCGTCTCATAGGTTTAGTAACATTTATACCAGTCGACCTACAACTAGTCTCAGAGGGGAATAACGGCCGTTTTGCTGAGGTGCTGTCGCTCAGTCACTTGTTGCATGTGTCTGCAGGGTGCCACTTCCACACATAGATTACAGGTAGAGACATCTTCATTCCAAAGCATTATGTCTGGAAAAAGTAGGAGGTTATTTTTGAAGATGTCTCTTGTTTTCAAATTGTTAGGATGCTTTCATGTCCAAAGAAGTCACTTACTTCGTTTTGTTGCAATGGAAATGGATGTGCGTAGGTACCACGCCCTTCTCCCTTATGATATCATCATTTTAATTTGTCTTTTTTTTTTTTTAAACCAAAACCAAGACATATTTAAATTTGTGGAGAACTACTTTTTTGGCCACTATTGTATAGTCAATATATTTTGCCCTAATGACTAAAAAGGCACAATCTCAAAGGTGTTTAAAAATGCTACATCTTGTAGAGAAATGGTATTTGGTGTTAATACTACAGCATGCTGTTGAAAGTCAGTAGATCTGGTCTGCAAGCTTGCTACGTCTCAAGTCCAGTTCCCTGAAATACTGTTCACTTGTGCTTTCTCGTGTTGAAAAAACCCCCAATCCTTAAGTTGTACAGTTTTTCCTCAAAATATGTTTGCTTTATTTTATTTTTTAGATAATGTCAGACATGTATTATTTTCTTAGAAGTATTTTATTTTATTTTCCGTGTATTACTTTTTATCATAAATTAACACTAGCTTTAAATTGAATTGCTGAAATTGAGAGACAAAAACGAAAATTATGACCTGGCCACTTTATATTCATTGTCTCAATGATACTTTTTGCTTTTTTTTTTTCCAAAGTGTAATCTTTTGGGCTCTTTTGTGGAAGACACAGTTGAGGTCTTCACATTAGATTCAGCCAGCATGTACTCTGTATGGGTTTGTGTGTTTATGTAAGTGTGCGTTGTACGTTTGTGCGCGTGTATGTGCGTGCGTGTCATAAGAGCCAGCATCAATTCAATTTTTTTTTCTTCTTTGCCTTTAATTATTATTATTTTTTGGTTATATGTTACTCACCAAAACAAGCTGAACCACGAAGCTGGATTGTGAATAACTGAAATTCAGAAAATCAAATTTAAAAGATAACGATTGGAAATGAGAACGATGATACCGAAGCACTGAGCAGTTTTTACTTTGATTGAATATATGAATGTGGCCAAAGCTTTATGCAGTTGAAACACAAAGGAAAAAAAAAAACGTGCCCCGGATAAGTGTATATTTTATTGCGGCACACAATGCTATTGTGGATACAGGGATCCACCTCCTTACATTTGGGATACTTGATTTTAATGGACAATTACAAGAGAGGGATAAAGACAAGGTCTTGCTGTAGAGGTCATCTTTTGCCCACTGTGAAAACGAAAGTGTACCTGTATACAGATATAGATATATTTAAAACCAAGACATCAACTGTTTGTTTTCTTTTATTTGTTTGTTTGTTTTTTGAGATGAAGAAGGAATAAAAAGAAATGATAAAGGACTCTGGGAAGCTTTGGAGATCTTGTTAGGAGGACAAGAGAGGCTCTGGGCACACAAAACTGGGCATGGGAGCCAAAGCCAGGCTCAAAACAGCTTTAAAAACCACCTCCTTATTTGATTACTGACAACTCTGTAATGCGAATGGACTCTGGAACCAATGGACGTGTGTCATACACAGAGGAAAGTCTTTAGAGGAAACTGAACTTAAGTGGCTCCAGCTGCCTCTTTCTCCTTTCTGTCTGTCCTTTATTTCTCCAGCTCTGCCTCCGCTTCTGCTCTTTGATGGACATTTTCCAAATTTCAGGACAGGATGGACAGAGATGCTTGCTTCATATCTTCCAGTTCATGTTGCTACCCGTTTCATTTCCTCGTGCTTGTCTGCAGTTGACAAGTAAAGCTCTCCAGTCAAATGGCGGCTCACCCCTCTCTCTGTTGGTTACATTATCTAAACAGAGAAATTAACAACACAGAGAGGGGATGGGTTCTCAAAGCTGTCATTCTTAAAGAGGCAGTTACACTAAGAAAAAGAAAAAAAAAAAAGCATATTAACCAAAATTAACAACCAAACTAACAACCAAACAACCATTTGCTCCAACTTCAAAGATGAACTGTTACTTGGAGCTCTCTGTTCCTTTTGTGACTTCTGGTGCCACAATGTTTTTTTATCCTTTTATTTTTTTTTCTTTTTTGTTTGTTTTTTTCTTTTTGTTTCCTTGAATTACTCCTCCTTCGAGCCTCATAAGCATGGCTCTGTGGCTCCAGGCAGCCCATCTGAGGGTAGAAAAAAACAGCCTTGCAATGTACAAAAAAGAGCAAGTTAAACCAAAAATGTTGTTCTTGATGTCTTTTCTATACTGTAGTCTTGTTAGCTTTTTTGTTACTGTAATTATATGAAGATTTCCAAACTGTACCAAATTACATGGAAACTAACATACATACAACCACATGGAACTTCAGACTTTTAAAGAAACTTTTGTCACAAAAACTTGTTGTCCTAGTTAAGTTGATTGTAGATGGTAATTGAATATACTCCTTTGAAAATATTTCATCAAGTATGTTTCTTGCTCATTGTGATACATTAAAAAAGTATGAGCATAAAAACGCACTCGTTTGGTCTCCTTTCTGATTGTTGTGGGATTTGATTGCTTTGCTTTCAGCGGACTGCTGTTCGGCAGACCTCGGCACAAGGTTGCAAACAATTTTCATTTTCTCTTGTGTACTGAAAAGATTTATGCATCCCTTAAAATACAGATTTTTTGTTGTTTAAGAGACCATATGGATTAGATATTTGTATGAATTTCATTAAAACATAATCATCTCCTTTTGATCCCTTTTACACCAAACGACCAAAGTTTCAGTTATTTCAATAACTGTGTGTGCGTGTGGGTGGATGTTACTGATTTAAAAGTGCCATCTAACCCTAAAGGATAAATCCACAAAAAAATCCCAAACATTAGGAGAAATGAACTTCAAATGCAAAATTTATACAATACTGAGAGACAGGAGTATTCTGCAGTAGCTGGAGAGTCTTTCATAGTATTTTTCTTTTTGTGACCTTTGTACCATATTTGTGCTCTTAGCAAACTAATAGACACTCAATGAATCAAACCAGAAACAAAGGACTGCCCAATATATTTACTGAAGAAGCCTTTTGTTTTTTACATGTTGTATTCTGTTTATTATTGTACTATTACCATAGGGTCTTTACCTTACAATGCAGCTTTAAGCGGCTGTTGTGATTTGGCGCCATATAAATAGAACTGAATTTACAGACCTTGACCAGCAACAAAAGAACCTCAAATGTATTCTCATATTCATATTTGCAGTAATGAGCATCATCAAAAAGAGTTAACGATTAATATTTCTGTTCAGCCACTCATTCACAATTTATATAGTGCCAAATCACAGTAACTCATAATAATAGTACAATACAAAATGTATGTATTCAGAGAAAATGGCAACAATCAGAGGACCCCTATGAGCAAGCACTTTAGTGACAGTAGGAAGGGAAAACTCCCTTTTAACAGGAAGAAACCTCCAGCAGAACCAGGCTCAAGGAGGGGCGGGTGGCTTATAAAGAAACATTCAATGTGTCATGGGAATCCCCCAGCAGCCTAGACCTATTGCAGTTTAACCGAGGGAGGATTCAGGGTCACCTGATCCAGCCTTTCCTTTCTGACAAAGCATATAGTTACGTTTTAAGCCTAATCTTAAAAGTAGAGATGCTGTCTGTCTGCCGAATCCCAACTGCAAGCTGGTTCCATAGAAGAGGGGCCTGAAAGCTGAAGGCTCTGCCTCTCATTCTACTTTTAAATACTCTAGGAACCACAAGTAAGCCAGCAGTCTGAGAGCGAAGTGCTCTAATGGGGTAATATGGTACTAGAAGGTCATTAAGATAACATGTGGCCTGATTATTCAAGACCGTGTCTGTATTCATTGATTACATGTACAAAAACACTGCGTTTAGCACAAACTACAGTGAAAGACATCAGTGAATGGTTTGTCACTGATGTTGATGAATGAAGTGACTGAAATACTGTTAACAGGCCTATGACATTAATCAGATGTTTCTACATATCACTGCAGTTTTATTATGCATAGTTTTACAAGGCAGTAGGCAAAGATACAAAGGTGCAACATCTGAGGCTTTGCCATTATGCTGATGCTCATATACACAACATTATAGTCAAGTGGACACATTAAAAGAGTTTCACTATAGGTTTAACACTCAATTGTGAAATAAAGCCTTATTCTTAATACAACATACATTTTCTTTATGAATTTAATTTTAGTTCTGCAAATATTGAGTCATTTTACTCTCTACTGACTAAAACAGGCGCCTTCTCTGAAACGTTTTCATGTGAGCAAAATGGATGCGAACCTGTCGACGTCAACTATGCAACAGTTTGTTTTTCAGCCAGTGTCTCGTGGAGTAGCTAGCCAGCACAGCAGCGTTTTAAATTATAGTGTTCTATATAGTGCGTTCTTGTTTTGAATGGTAATTGGTCTGGAGGGGAACTACACTCCTGGATCGCAGACTTTGGCCAATCACACATCTTGTCTGACCAGATCAGGTGAGTAGTAAAAAGGAGAAAAAAAAGTCTACACATAAAGTAACATATGTGCCTTCAGAGTTAAGTATGAATCCATGTGTGTAAAGATAAAAGTCAGGAGTGTCTGTGGGTGATTATCTGGTGGGAGGGGCTTAGGAAAGATGCGAAAAGAAAGAGAGGAGGTTGCCTTGTTGTAAGCATTATTCATGAATTAATTATTATAGCTCTCTATAATAGATAAACTTATCAAATAATAACCTCTTCAACATCTTATGCTCATTTCTGCATTTCGTCACGTTTTCAGCTTTTTTTTAATGATGTTTTTCCTAATTTTGCCACATAGTACACAGTATATTTTCTGACCCAGTATCTGTACCATATTTATCCTTTTATCCTGTTAAAGTTGTAGCTTTATGCCGTTTCCCATCCTCCTTTTTAATCTCTTGCACCTTTTGAACCATTTAATTTTCAGCCTTTTCCCTTTCCCCGTGTTAGCTTGGACTACTTTCAACATAAGTTCAACTGTTTGAACTTTTAACTTGTTTCCAGGCGGTACAACTGAGTCCTGTGCTTTTATGAGTCTTGAGAGCAAACACATTGTGCAAGACTAGGCCCACTAAGAATACTTGTGAATATTCTGTATCAGCATATGAGCCGTGGATACAAGAGCTGACATTTGTTATATCACACAAACAACCAGATTTAGATTAGGCGGTTAATATTCACAGCATTGCAGCTTATTTACCTACCCAACAAATAAAAAAATAAATTTCTCTTCCCTTTTCAATTTCTGCAACAATGATTTTTTTTTAAGGCACAGTACAGAAACTTGTTCGCTGGGCGGGGATACTTCAGGAAGCCTGGGAAATTGGGACATTCCCAAAGAAGACACAGACAAGCTCTACTGTTTCGGGAAAGCTAAATTCTCAGCCAACAGAAACAAAGGCGCTACAATGATAAGCAACACTTGTGAGCCGCCACGCATGTGTTAGGTCAACATGTAGCAGTCAGTAAGGCATTTCTGAGCGTAGCTCTAAAATTATCTGAGTTATAATTCTTATATCTTTCCAGTTTTTAATTAATTTATATTTTGAGTGATCTTGTCAGATTACTTAAGCCACTGAAAATCAGGGTGCCCACGCATTATATTAAGACTTGCTGTCGAGATTGTTAGTGCTCCAACCTAATTAGTGCGTGTTAAGTTTCAACTGTGAACTTCTTCCTAATTAGAGGTGGCTCTGTGCTGCTAATGTGATCAGCCAATCAAGCCCAGAAATGTTTCTGAGATGCTCTGTAAGTAATGAGAATAAATGCAAGAGAAAACTGTTTTTAAATTATATCTATCAATTAATTATGCATCAGAATTTGCATGTGTATTCCTGAAATAGTGTCTTCATGACAAAGGCTCTGACAAATGTGCATAAAGTGTTTTTCATGAACACTAAAATAAAAAATAATAATAAAAAATCCATTCATTCACCGAAAGACCCTTTTTTTTAGTCAGTAGTGAACAGTGGATTGCTACTAGCATTGTGCTCATCAACGACTGTTTGATGAGCAAATCAGAGCAGACTCGGATGGAAACAGTTTCATATTTTTATGCAAATTTTGCCACCTTGGCAATGAATTTAAGGCATCACACTGAGTTGAAGCATCCAGCCAGGAAATACCTGCCAGTGATAGATAATAGCAAGAAATTCTACTGAGCTAAATTACATCTGTGAACTGATCTGTTTTAAGCTGTCCAGCTTAGTGAGTCTGTAGTTCTAGTATAATATATTTACACTAGAACCAAATGGCAATGGTTAGGCTGTGTGGATGGTTAGTGCAGGTTCTTCTGAAGAGGATCTCAAAGCAGCTTATTTAAGACTGTCAGGAGTTCATTCTTGGGATTCTGACCTTGAAACTGTAAAATGCAGCTACTTTAGTTCAATGCAAACTGTGTTAAATGTAATTTTAGGCAACACTGTAGAAGGTCAAGTACTTTTTGTAACATGTTTCCATAATTAACAAATAATATTTCACATTTACCTCTGAACTGTTATATTGCTCAGACAGAACTAAATTGCATAATATTTTATAAATTAAACATATTCTCAAAAACACTGTTAAAAACCTGCCTCTTACTTGGGGGGAAAATAAATTCTGTGGAGAATCAAACCTCTAACGTAAGTTAAAAGACGGGGGCATCCTGTAGCAGCAACAGGCGCGATTCATTGGCCATGTTGAGCCAATTAACACGCAAGGGCACATCTCGAATGAATTAAAAACACCCTAATCCGATCAGTGTGAAAAGCAAGGCCATTTCCTTCACAGGCCTGGACCAGATGGCACTCACACTCAGTTGCTGCATTGAAACAGGCCAGGCCCAGTCACACAGTGTGAAATTGGGTTAGCGCCTGATTCTAACATAGGCCCTGGGCAATGTGAGCTCGGAAACCCACTCTCGTCTGGCCCTAAGGTACAGGGGCCACCTTGCCAATCTTTGGCCCCATATTTAATTATCATTCTCAATGCACCTCACTGACTCAGTCATTTCAGTCCAAGGTGCAGCTGACAGCTTCCTAGAGTCATTTGTCTCTTTAGACGATTCAGCCTTTTACATGCAACATCCCAAATAGCCCCTGACATACCACAGAAATGTTCTCTTTTGTAGCACAGAAGACAATCACTGCTCCACTGGATAGAATATCACAGGCTCAAATTGTATACTCTGACCCAAGCTGGGTGGTGTTACCATGCTGAGGTCCAAGTTCTTGCTTTGTTGGAATAATAGCTTGCTGGGGTTTCCAAAGCTCTTCAGTATCACCTTTCAACCTTTCCAGGCAGTAGATGGAACAAATGTTGGGTGATTCATGTCAGAAATGACTTTAAAAGCTGTGGTTATGCTGCGTCAACTCATGCATTGTTTTAAATTAGAAAAGAAAAGAAAAAAAGCTCACCAAGTGAGGATCATCCCACATTCCACCCTAAAACAGGACAATATGTCCTTTTACAGTGTTCACAAAGATCCTGAAATTACATTAAACTTTATACTGGCATTATAGGATGTGAGGAAAAATTTGACAAGAGATGCCAAAGGCTGTAGGAAGTTTTTCAACATGAAAGCAAGTGTAAACCGCATTAAAGTAGCAAATTTAAGTGTGTCAACAGCAGGCCGTGGACATTTACAGCTAAGCCTATGGAAGACCTACCAAAGCTGAGCTGTTTTACACATGAGCAGTCTGCACTGACACTGTCAAGGGTTAACCCCTGACAGGCAGTCAGGTGAAATAAGAGTTAACGGTGGCGAACAAGAATTTTAGAATTTAAACCCTGAAAACCAGCCACATAATCCTCACACACCTACAGCCCTTTCTGGTTTTCCACCTCCGATGTGTACCTCTGCCTTGTGACGTTGTCTTCTTAGATATCAGTGTCAAAGACAAATTAAACTACAGCCTTGAGGACAGGTCAGACTCATTCAGCCTGACTTACCAGATAAAATGAGCGAAATGAAATGCAATACAAAATGTAAAAGTAGCTATTTTTCTAATTTTCGTTGAAAAAGGGGGTAATTCTATATTAAAAATAGGTTGTTATATGTTTATATCACACTGTACACCCCAGGAAAAAAAGACCGTGTCTACTACACAGCATACACATCAGTGTTGACCCCCACCTGTCATGGTTTAGTCAGTGGCCTACAAACTTGCTGGCATTCAAACCCCTTAGGATTCATGATGGGGTAGGTGTGGAGGGTGTCTTGGCAGGCTCTAGGCATTTCTGAATCATTTCCCATTCCTGAACACAGGATCAGGTGTCGCCATTTTCACAGCACCTTCTGGTTCTGTTTAATGGGAAATGAGGTCCATCAGAAGGACTTTGACCAAAACTGAGCCCGAATGGGCCCTGACAGGCAGGAATATTAGCCTGTGACGGCAGCCAGTAATTGAATGATCGGCTCCCGCCCCCCAACTGGTAATGAAGAGAATATGTGCTGGGAATGCGTTCGTCCTGCTCTATCCTTCGTCTGCCCTTTGCCTTCCCTTGTCCCCCCCCACCCTCCACCCTCCACCCTCCACCCTTTTTCCCCTTACATGTTAATAAATCATTAGTTGGGGCAGAAGTAAGGGATAATTTTACTTTACTTCAAAGTGCTTCTTGTAGTGTCATTTCTGTAACCTCAAAGTGATGATGCATTAAGAAGGCTTTGGGTGAGTTCTGCCTGAAAGTGTTTTCGTCTCGAAACAAAGCTGCCGCGATAGTATCGTGAGAGAGTGAGCCGGAGTACATGAGAGATCAATTATCACACCTCATTTTGTTCTCATATGCAAAATGATAATGGGTGGACCATGTCAGACCTGAACCATCAGGTGGTGTATTCTTTCTCCATAAATGTGTTTCACAGATTGTCTGAGGGGGTCTGTTAAATCCTTTTAACAGTTAAATAGCTGAAGGAAAAGAATTTGGCTTCTCCTTGATCTGTCTTCAAATGTCCCTCTGCGGACAAGATTTAAGAGTGTTAAAGCAATAGAGTAAACCTAACACTCAGCATGATGTCACCACACACTTGTAAACACTGCTTTTATATTGAAGGGTTTGCTAGAGAAAAGGAAAGGGAAATAACAGGATCCTGTAGTCTTTCCGTTGTGTTTGTCAGCAAATAGTAGAACAACTCTGTATGTGTGTGTGCTCCGGTGAGACAGAGTGCACTGACCACAAAGGAAGCTTGTGTTCAAGGCACGGGTGAAAGAAAAGCAACGCTTTGAGATGCAGCGTCACATTTCACGAATCACTGGGAAGAAAGTGTCAACTCTGAGGAGAATTCCTAATGTAATAATTGCTTTGAGATTTGTCATTAATATTTCTTTGGCTTTGGTTTGGTTTGGTTTTGGGGTTTTTTTGTTGTTAACCAAAGTCAGTTGTACTGTATTGCCGCTGGAATGCCTGTCAGACTGGGCCCTGACCCTGAGCTGGCTGCTATAATGATGGGAAGATGAAAGAGCCAGGCCCATTCCCAGGCTGCCCTGTTAGGGGGTGCAAGCCTGTGAAATGGAGAGATAATGGAGACCAGGTGTGCTGTAGATGCCTGAGACAGCCCTCAGTCAGTATGAGAGCTCCTCTCAGTGAGAGGGAGGGCACACTACCACCACTGAAAATGGCCCGGGCCACATCTTCTTCACACCACATCTCACATATACATACTGTATCTACTGAATAATACATAGGCAAAACAAAAGTGTAGTAATTACTCCAGTAGCTAGGCATACGTTAGTGGAGCTGGACACCTACCAAGCAATGAACTTGCTTTTCTGTCTTTCTTCCAGCTCATAAAAAATACATTGCGGTTTGTATTCATAAAGCAAGAATGTTGGCTGAAAGTCAGTATTTTTGCATGAATTATACGCTGGCCCGTGTCTCAGTGGTACTCATGAGCATGATAATTTGAACATTCAGAACAGCTTTTCTTGCGCATTCATTACTCGTGTCAATTCTTGTGATAAAGAAGTTTTAAAAGAAAGGTCAGGCAAACTGGTGTTTCGCAGGCTCGCAATTTAATAAGATGCATGCTAATTAAATTAAAATTTAATCAGCAGGCATCTAGCAAAATCCAACAAGTCATGCGCCATTAACAATTTAACCCTTTTTCAAGAAACCCCCCGCCATGAACACATTTCAGAGATTCTAGCAGATCCAGTGGGAGGAACAGTCTGCCCCACGTCTGTCCTCTGCGGGAGGTCAGTAAATGTCAATTGGAGAAAGAGCTGAAAATGTTGAAGAGGGACTTACGTGGAGACAAGTCCTCATTAAAGCCTTCAGCATGAGAGCTTGTTGAGTGTTAAATATTAAACATTGATTACATACAAATAGGAATGACACTGTTCTCTTCGCCATATATTTTTGTCCTGTGATTATCCCATGATTAATATTCCATAATTATAGATGCCTCTTTTTTAAATGACTGAAAAGCTCATTGTTCCCACAGGACTAAGGGGCAACGACAGCCATAAGAACAAGCGTGAGCGTTATTCTACAGAAAGGCATTTGAATGGCAATCACTCCAGACGGGTTATCATCTGAGTTGAATATTTTGGTTTTGTGTAAATTCAGCAGCTGTTATAATAACATGTTGGAGTTGTAATGCTCACAAATATTTAAAAGGTTCAAATGACATTGAAAGAGTGTGTGTACTTCATGTTAGGGCAGTATGAACATAGACAGCTTTACTGTGTTCTGGCACTTAGGTGGCTGACCTTTCATTAGTTTATAAAAAAAACACAACTTACATAGTAACATGAGCCACACACCGAAGTCCTTGTAGCTTGACTTTTACATTTGAATGTACGCTGTGCTAGAATTCTTACAATTGTGAATCATTACCCAATTAATCCGCAGCATTCTGCCTGAAGCCCATCGCTACCCCAACGCTCACTAAAGCAAATAAAGCCCATCTTTTGGTCTCTTTATCTGTCTCTCCGTCTTCCTCCTAGAGACACGACACTCTCAACGTACCAAGCCAAGGTCACTGGAAAGCCATTTCGGACTGTTGCCTGCTGCCACAGCTTGAAATTAATAAGAGCAGCATTTAAATGCTACACTTATCAAACTCATATAATAAATGCTGGGCAATCTTCCCACAATGCACTCTTCCCCTCTCCCCTTCCCTTGATATACAAACGTCCCCGCTTGACTATTGTAATAAGGTATGATGTATTGAGCGTTGGCTGTTGCCATGGAGACAGCAGTCCCCTTTTACTTGTCATTAAAGCACAAACAAGCACTGGCATCTAATGTCATTCCAGTCAACATAAGGCAGAGCCATGAGAAATGGAGAGATTGTGCCGATCCTTTACTCTCTTTCCCCCCAGTTTGAACTGTTTTGTTTTGTGGGCTGCTTGGAGTATGTGGGATGTTGCCGGGCCGGTTCACCCTCTGCAGGATAACTATTAGGTCATATATCTGGGAAAAGGCACATTTATTGTTACCCCTGTGTGATTATCACATCCCTGCAGTTTGAGCTTGGCCTGCAAGTGGAAATAGGTGTGTAGATGCTACGGAATAATTAACCAGCAAAGGAATGCCTCCTGCTTGCTTTGTCTTTTCCTTCGTCTTGGCTTGCAAATAATTAGAAATTCATTTCAGTCTGGATTCATTCGACTGTTCTTTAGAAAACACAGTGAGAAATGTTCATTTTTGTAAGATATTTATAATAAATATCCTTCTCAAAGGAAGTCAATTAGGACAGTATTGATGAAAAGTAAGATAACGTCCTGGGGATTCCCATTTTCTATGATAAAATTACAGGCTGATTGGGTTGGGAGAAAAGAAAGAAGACAAATTCACAACATCTTCAATACAGAAGAGAGGGGGGGGAAAGGGAAAATGAAACAAATGAGTCTCATCATATTTGGGACAATGGAACACAGCTTTCTCTCTGCTAGTATCATTTTAAGCTGTGGTAAGATAATGACATTGTAACTGAGTAATAGTACTGCAGCAGCTTTGGAATATTCCAGTCTATTTTATTTCCATTTAAGATAAAGCTTTCTGCGTGTTGTCTCGGCATGAAAGCGTGCTTCATTTTCAGATGTTCTTTCTCCCCTCATTTCAGTTTTAATCAGTGACTACTTTCTAGTCCCGTTGTTTGAGGTGAAAGTGTAGCCGCATGCCTCCCTGTCTTTTCTCTGAACCTAATCTCTTCCTCACACAGAACAATAATCCTACCTTATTTTCTCACACAGTGTTGGTCTTTTATTACTTCCAGGTGTTAAGGCTCTGTCTCCTTTGCAAGCAGATGTGCTGGGAGAAAAAACTGCCCTTTGTTTCGAGTTGCGCTATTTCAAAACCAAATATTCAGCAGGCAATGCTCTCTAATGGAAGACGACATAAAAAAAAAAGACCAAAATAAAAACTAGGTGAATGAGATATTTGCATTAAAGAAAAGCAATGAAAGATGTGGGAGACTGAAAGAAACAAATGGAATACGAATCAAACCTGCATGCTGTGTACAGAGAAAATATTCGCAAAAGAAGCCCCGAATTGCAACTAAGTTAAAGAGAAGCAGCAAAACTTTTTTTTCTTGTTTTTTTTTTTCTTTCTTTCCTAAAGCCTTATAAGATTCTGTCTCTGTTGTGTATTTAATGTATAGATATATGAGTTTCATCTGGTCTAATCTTCAGTTCATTTGAATATCTTCTTTTACTGTATTTGCTTTCCTACACTGACGATTTTGTTATGTGCACAATAAAATCTTTAAACTGGTTGTCTTTTTTTATAGTTGATGTGTACTGAATAATAACTAGTGCCTGATGCCTTTTTTTCTTTATATGCAAAAAACAAAGCACATGAAAAAACCCCAAAAGGGTCTGCAGGAGTTGTCTTATAGACTCTGGAACTTTCTCCTTCTTCCTGCAAGCAGCTAAACAGAGATCACATGAAGTTGCAATAAAAAGTGACGGGAAATTGACTAAAGCATTGGAAATCAATGGAAAGTAAATGTGCTCCCTAAGTACAAGTGAACAGCTCAGAGCTGCTTTCTGTCTTCCTCTCTTCCTTTGCCTTTCTATCTCTCTCATCCTTCTCTGTAACTTTTTACCTTCTTTTTTTCTTTTATTCATTATCTAATATCTGTGACTTATGTCATGTCTCTGTCTCTGTCTCTTGAGCCATTAAGTAAACACCAAGTAAATAATACATGCCAAAACTAATAAAATTTCTTTCTTTTTTTTTCTTTTTAAAATTTGACATTCACCAAGCTGTAATTTGTCTCTGTGTCTTGCAATAAAACCAAATTTCATATCCCCAAGTGTCTCATATACAGACTATTAAAATCAAAAACATAGACTAGCCTTTGTTTTTCAAAGAGAGGGCAGGACTTGCTCTATAGCACATCATAATGTTTTACACAAAACAGAAAAGATATGCAGGACTGTCCAAATGTTTGGAGTCACCCTTCATGTTTTTTATATTTTGCTTTGAAGGACTCTCTCATCATTTTTTAAAGTGGTCATGATCAGAAAACGTCACACCCTTTTGGATCTTCAGTGTTTTGTTGGATTTTTCATTCATTTTCAGTCCGGTCCTTGTACCGGACCTTTTTTCTTTGGGATGAACCACTGTTGTCTATTAATGGGATACAAAAATAAATTGTATCATTAGGCACTCTATTAATACAACCTTTTTTGATGTGTGAAGTGTGGCCTGAAAGAAAATGAATGAAACAAGTTTTAGTTTAAACGGAACTAAGTTCTAGTTTAATTTCGTTTATAACAGCAAAAGAAGAAAAGAAGAAGTGGCAGGCCTAAATAAATATATCTACAACAGTTAAACACTGTGTGAAAGTCACGTTCTTAAGAAACACATATAGATTAAAGAACAGCAGAGAACTGTCATAAGACTCTTCACTTGATCCATCTGCTGTTCACTGAAGCCTCATCTGAAATGGTTTGTGGAAGAGCTGCTATCAACGTTACATACTTAAGATGCACAACAGTGAGTGTCGGAAGCCATCTGTAAAACATGGTGGAGGCTCTGTCATGGTTTGGAGCTCAGTTTCAGTCAGTGGAATTGATGGAATAGTGAATGCAGAAAAATACTGTCAGATTTAGATCATCTGGAAACATCTGATTGGCAACAGTTTCATTTTTCAGTAGGACAATGATCCCAAACACACTGCCAATGCAGTAAAAGTAGAATTGGATAGAAAAACACAAAACAGGACTTTATCAGTCATAGACTGGCCTCCCAGAAGCTGGACCTCAGCTTAATCAAAGCAGTGTGGGATCATCTTTACAGACAGCCAAAATTCAGAGAAGAGCTTTGAATGGAGAATTCAAAGCTCTTCAAAGCTCCTGGAGAAATATTACTGAAGGCTACGTAAAGAAGACGCTTGTCTAAAAGAGTTAAGTCTGTTTTGAAGAATAAAGGTGGTCAAGCGAATATAATTCCTGGCAACAGTTTTTATTTGCTTTATTAGTATTTTCATCATCTAGTTTTCAAAGCAGACCACAGCACATCTGCTGTATCAGCACAGAGACATTTACTGTGGTGTATATGAATGAAATGGGCATGGAAATGGATAAAAGAGAAATATGGAATGCATTTTGATATGTTTGTATGTTTTGTTTGATCTCGTTTTTATGATTTTCTTGGTGAGGTTCATTGCTACGTTGCACACATTTTCCCTTAGTAATCCCTCTTTATTTTAGTTTTTGGAAGACTGGGAAATCAAGTTAGGGTAAAACACAAATGTACGAATACAAACAACAAACACCAAAACAAAAGCTTTTCTGTCTCTCTTTCCACCCACACTTCTCACCCACCCTCCTTCTGCATGCGCAGGCTGGCGTGAGTGTGACCAGGCAGGGGTTAAATCCATTGCACCATAAAAAGGAGCTGTTCATAAAATGGTGGAATAAGAAGCAGAAATAATATTTCAAGTATGATTAGTTCATCCGCAGGGCACCTTGTGCGATTGAGAAAGGGGGTGAGAGTGGGAGGGGGCATTGTGCACGGCAAGCAGTAAATTATATCTAGCCTTTGAATGATTCCTGCAGATCCTATTACGACAGCGAGGGGGACGGGGGAATGGTGGGGGGGGGGAATGGGGCAGTTGGGAGAGAGAAAAGCAGCAGAACGAATCGGATGAATTCTGTTTCCAGCTGTCCGAATGATGTGGGAGATGAGGAGGTGTGTGGTTGGGGGGGTGCAGATAAAGGACAATAAGACAATCATTCGTTCTGTGGGCTAAAACACGGTTATGTAGACATGCAAACATACAGATTCTGAACACTGCTTCTTCTTTTTTTCTCCAACTTTTACTCCAACCATTTCTCTAAACACATTTTACACCATGTCCTTTCCCCAAATGGAGGAAAACACTATATCCCATTACCACCCCTGCACTACTCCACCCTGGCTGAATATTTGAGAGGCACTTGTCTACCATTTGTCACTTTGACTGGTGATATAGTAGCTGATAGTGGCATTAATGTGCTGCTGCAGCAGATAGTCCTCACGGGGGAAAAGAGATTCTGAATTTATTTACCCATCACCTCGTTTTTTGTCAGTGGATGCCAAATATTGTTCTTTTTTTCTTTTTTTTCAATCCTGTGGTATATGTTGGAGGAAAAGATATATAAAATAATTTTCGCAAGTTTATCATCTCCTTTCATCATATTATTGAACATTTCAAAGCACAGGTTTAATGCAGGAAGTCATTTCTCTTTCTTTGCTTCTTTCTTTCTTCGAATTCATGTAATCGGAGGCGTGTCACCGTTTAGATGGACACACAAAAAAAAGCTTTAACTGAAATACTGAATCATTTAATTGAGCAAATCTTGCTTTATTTCTCAGTTGCATCTAAAATAAACCATTGTACAACCAAGAAGAATGTGATGTGCAATATTACACCTGCAAACTATTTCATCTATAGCAGGCAGGAGAGGTTTCACTTTATTGACCATATATGCCATCTAAAGTTTCATATTTCTTGGACATGAGCTATTCAAACAGGTGAAGTAAATAAACATTATTTCCAGCAGTCACTCGCTTATTGGCATTAACTTACAGTGACTGCCCTTCACCACTCAATTCAGCCTTCTTTAAAAAACAAGTTTCAAGACAAGAAATAATAAAAAATAAATTCATCAACGATCACACATCTGAGGCCAGTTATATTCAAGCCAGAATGCTTTTTAATATTTTTTTCTCAACACAATGAGACGTTTCAGTGATTGCATGAAGTAGCCATGAAATATCCAGCTCGTCCAGCATTTCTACAAAGACAAAAAGAACCTATTTGATTTACTGTATGTTTGAGTTCATTAATTAAGCCTCATTTTGGCAAACTGTGTTAGATAGTGGGTGAGTGCCGAAGGAGAGAGCCTGGACATTCAATGCAGAACATTAATAATAACAGGGGAGAAGGCAAGAGGGAATTAAAATGAAAGAATTCTGCACCCAGCCTCCCACTTTAATTGCAAATTTAAATTTCCTATAATGGATTCTGACATCTCAAGTCACCAAAATCCATCATTCTGAAGGGTATTATTCCTCAATTAACCTGTCACCCCCACCACCACCACCCTGTGTCTTTCTGCAGGGCTTCAGAAATGAAGAATTCTAATTACTTTCAAATATAAAGCAGATTGATAATCTACCCCTCTATCACACGCACAGGCACACACACGAACATATCATCCTACAATATGTAAATTTGCACTAAGCACAAGCAGGCTGAAAGGACAGCCAATACAACTTTGAAAAACAAAAATGTTTGCCTTGCCCTAATCCGATGTAGCATCTAATTAACGTATACGTGTGAACACAGGATGAGTAGCACTCAGGGTTCACCAAGTGGGACATTTTCCCTATAACTCCCAAATGTGTGTGCATGTGTGCGTTACTGGTGATGTGTCTTGGTCAAACTCATGTCCTCTATCAGATGACCAGGAAACAGAAGGATACGTGCAGCATGCTCACTGTTTATGGGACCTCTCTCCTCTGAACAGAGACCTCTGGTGCAATCTTAGGTCACTCTTCCAGTTTGAGGAACACAGCCTGTATACTAACATCACCACTGGGACTGCTTTGGGCTTTACTCTCCACATCTGTCCCGGATGTTTCTTCAGCTCCTTGATCTTCTCTTGCTTCTTTTTCTGTTACTCTTTGCTAGGACTGCTACAGCTATCACAACTGTCAGTCCAGCCAATGCTTTATTGAGTTTGTAAGTCAAGACTTGGCGTTCTGAAACTTAAAGTCCACAGGATTTTAGAGATAGTTTTGGTGGTGACTTCTAGCCATACCATCTATGTGCTGGCCCTGAGAAACTTTGCATAGCAGGCACCTTGATTACTTTCTCCCTGGGTTAGATCCCTTTTCCTCTGGATCTGTCGCTTAAGACTCCACTTCTATCATCAGAATCTCTGGCCTTTAGCCACTGGTAGGACTTCTCAACATCAGCCACTTCATCTAATCTCCTAATTTACAAAGCATAATGGGGTTGTGATATTCCATAATGCCCCTTTAATGTCCCCCTTATCACCAATTTTACTGTTAATCAAATATTTGTGCGCTGACTTTTGGAAGAACCCTCTGTGAAATGTATATGTGTGTCTTGACATGGGTAGCATCTTTTTCCTCCCACAGCAGCAAGTTAGGAAAACCTTTCAGGATAACATATATAAACTTCATGAACTTCGTGATGAGAATCTCAGAAGACTCGTTGTGGGAAGCCCTGCATGCAAAAAGAAGTGGCACATTAATGTTTTAATATTTGTCCAAGGTGATATGATGAATGCAGAGATAAACTCTCAGACTCAGCCCAATCCATGGAAACTTTTACACCAGCGGTCCCCAGCTCCCGGGCCTCAGACCGGTACTGGTCCATGAGTCGTTTGGTACCGGGCCCGAGAGTTGAGGCTCAGGTCTGAAATGTATGTTTTTCAGGGTTTTTATCGGTTTTCAGCGTTATTTTGTTATTGTTTTTATCGTTAACTCAGTTTTCCTGGGTCTTTTCACGTGTGTTATGAATAAATCTTCTATTTTTGGTACCGGTACTAGTTTTATTTTGTTGTATTTGTCCGCGACACCTTAAAGGCCGGTCCGTGAAAATATTGTCGGGCATAAACCAGTCCGTGGCGCAAAAAAGGTTGGAGACCGCTGTTTTACACAACCCTTTATGACTGAGGTGGACAACACATGACCAGAGGTTTTAAGAGCTGAATAGAAGACATCTTCTTGAGTGACCAGTCATCTGAATTTAATTTGACTTGAGTTACAGTCTACTTGCTCTCTCACAGCTTTTTCTTCCTCTCACTGAAGCGAGGACTTTATTATTTCACTTAAAATCAAACATTCTGAAGGAAAAAGGCCAAAAAACAAAATAAAGAGACAAAACCAAACTTCCTACAAATTGGACTTTCCAATCATGAAATGTCAGATTCTTGATAACGGCAGCTGCAACCACATTCCCAACTGTGACAACTGAAGCCACATCTAACACAGCTGCTGCTTATGTTGCACCCTTCAGCTGTGACTTATGTCATGCTCCTCTCTGCTCACCACAGCCCGATCTCTCTTATAAGCACCCAGAGGTTTGTTTGTTATAGCTGACAAGCAGCAACCACCACAGTTGAGGGCTGCCAAAGTGCCCACAGATGACGTTTCCCCATTGGCAGCCGGATGCTTGCTCTCAAAACAGTGACTATATTGAAGTCTAGGAGAGCAACCTAAAAACTTTTCTCCTTATCAAGAACATGAAGAAATCTTCAGTGATGGCGTTTAAATTTGTTTTCCATCTTACTAATGGAACGATTTAGACCAAGATTTATTTTGGAGTCTGTTTAGAGGATTTGCAGGGTTTCTCTCTCTCTCAGCTGTAGTATATCTCAACTCATGATCTATCCCTGCTTCCAAAATATGGCTCATTTAAACGACTACAGTTATTGAGCATGTAGTCATGACCACGTAATTTTTTAAACATTACAACAGCGTTATAGGTGGTGGCACTCCTTCCAAAATGTTACACAGCCTCATCCTTTTTCCCATATATTTAAATTCCCAAGCTAATTTCTGGGCCCTGTCAGGGATTGCTATAATCGTTCTGTGGCACTCCACTCTATCACAAACCTGAACCTCAACAATGCTGCTACATGCCTGTGTGTATATGTACCTTCTCTTTTTTCACTTTACATTACCTCCCTCCGCAGAAATCAGGGAGGAAGACAACTGTATTTTAAAAGTAGTGTGGACTGAAGAGAAATGTTCAAACCAATTTTCAAACCAATAAATCACCATGTAAACAAAAGGTAGTGGTGGAAAAACAGTGCTTCAACAGAGGGTACCAACAGAGGGCAGATACTGACTGTGGCGTAGGAAGCTGTGCGAACAAGGTGGGCACAAAACTACAGCTGAGTGCATCTCATAATTGAGCATGACCCAAAGTCACCTGCCTTCTACTTGTATCGCACTTTTTGATCATCGACAGAGCAAAACAGTTTACCTCCTCATTAATGACACAAATTTAAGATTTTGATTGATCTGAGTACAGATACTCTTTAATGTGGTAATTTCACAGGAATAATAGCCCACTTAAAACAGTATCAACTGTTAATTCTCTTAGCTGTCCATGATTGCGATGGCCCGAGGGAACAAATGGCTTTCTTTATTGTACGGTGGTCTGTAGAACCCCGTGTGCTATTCATTTATGGGCAGAATGAGGAATTTAAGAGGTTTTTATCATCTTAGCCACATACAAGCATATAGAGAGATGACATTACAAAGCTCAGGGTCCACATACACAATATGTCAGTGAAATGAAAATAAACTATATGATTAAACTATATTTGCGAGATATAAATGACATATGTTATACAGTTTGCAATACAGTTACGAGATGTGCAATACAGAGGAAAGAGGACCTTAATCTAAATTTATAGTACAGGATTGTAATTGCTGAGAAACTCATCCACTACTTCAGATTTGTTTAAAGAGTAAATCCTGTTTACTACCCAAAGGCCAGTGAGGTATGTTCACTATTTTTGCATATTAGATGAAGCAGATGACCATTGTCTTATACACACTGTTCCAATGATCCCAGTAGAAGAAGAAGAAAAATATCCACCTCTTTGCATTATGCCACTGCACAGTTGTAGTTGAACAAGCAAAAAAATAAAATAAAAAGTTTAAAAATGTAATGAACAAGACGGGAAAATAATCAGTTCTGGTTCTCTTTGTTTCATAAATATAATCACTCTGGGTGTTCTGATTTTTCTAAATAAAAATAACCTCCAGAAATTTATTATTGTGGATAATCTTATGAAGCCTGAATGTGTTCCTGTGTGACTCATTGTTCATGTAAAATAGGCATTATGAGACTGAACGACACATGCACTGATGTTTGCACCCTTTAGCTTTAATTCCCAGCTCTCATTGACAAAAAGTGTTAAAACCCCTACCTAATTAACTAATACTATAATTAGAGGGTTTTTGTTGTTGTTATTGTTTTCACTGCAGGAACTATTAACAGGAATTCAGTGGGAAGAACAACCTCCAACCTTGTCTTTTGTGACATTCTTTTCCTTATTATGGCAGTGCAGCTGACAAACTGACTTCTTTCCTAATTGGACTTACAGTTAATTTACATGTTAATAAATCAACATAACTGCATGCAATGAGCAGGCCTAGTTCTGTTGCATTGTAAAAAATAGTCCAGAATTATGAATCTACAAATATCTACGTTATATCTTTTAAAAGACTTCCGCCTTCATAAATTTCACAAAACACTTTGTGGAGAATCTGACTTATAAATGCATCTGAAAGGCATAGAGAAACTGAGGCACATAAAGAATATCTTGAATACACACAGAAGTAAATGTCAACATTATAAAGTCCAGGAAGCATGCCAAGGAGAGCTTAGAAAAAAAAATATAGAACCGACAATAAGTCATCCGCCTGCTGGCACAACACAGTTCTAGCTCAAAGTCATGTAGCTGTTGACTGTTCTGTACTTTTGTAATAATTCAAATTTAATTAAAGGCTTAAGGAGAAAATGGCCTGAGTTGATGGTATAATGAGTTGCCAAGGGACATATTTTTAATAATCTTATTTTGTAACAAAGATGTTACCAAGTCACATTCATATTATGAGAATTGCTTAGCCACTTTCTCTGGACGGATAATTCACACCAGCCCCGAGGAGTTCAGTCTTTTCTACAAGATGTATGACTAAACTGATAATTTTAGTTCACTCATCAGTATTAATTAACATCAACAAATCAAACTGTTCTTAACATCATTATATCCTACTCTAGTTTGTCTCCTTACTTCAACAAACAAATGTTTTAGAACTTCCGAAGCTTCATACTCAAACTAAAACTCAGACGAATACTATGTTTAGATAGTTCTAGCACTGATACAATGTAGATTTTATACAAGATATAGTATTACATTTATGAAATAATTCTTTAAATCATGAGAGATACTCAAAAAAATGTTGGATTCTTAAATTTTAGCCTCTGTGTGCCAGTGGACTGGCTAACTTACATCTGATGATAACTGCCAAAGATGTGATCTTTGATTTAATTATGGATCCTCACAGATGTAGACTGTGATGTAAACACAGATGTATTTATTTATGTGTATTAAACCATTACCCTGTCAACAAACCAGATCTGCTGTGCATTTCTAAAAGATGAGATTAGCAAACGCCCTTTGGACATAATTTGCACTATTGAAAATTGCATGGTGCCAGGGCAAAGAAAAGGCCAAAAAAGAAGGACTGCTGCAAAACCAACACAAATAAAGAGCCATCTGTTCCAGAAAATTGTCCTCTGAGTGATGATTACAGTCACTCTCTCAATCTTTTGCCACAAAACCCCACAAAAATAGTCCGCATTCCACATTCCATCTCTTGTTAATAAAGATTCATATTTTTAAATAAATGCTACATAATCACTCAGCCTTGAACAACTCAAGAAATGTTTCACATGATCTAAACGAAACATAATAAAATAAGTGATGTCTGGTGCATTCCAGTGACTTATTAAAATAGTTTTCACAGACTGTCATAATGTTTTAAATAAATACTTTCCATTAAAAGCTGATTTTCTATAAAATAAAACACTGTGTCATTCTGTGTAAATATAAGGAATAGCATCAGCAAAAACCACTTTTCTGGCAATTTTAATCTCTATTGATGATTAACATAGTATTTCTTGAAAATGCACCATTGTGTGGCTTACCTATTCTTGAATACATAAAATATATTATTCTAACTTTTCAATTAAAATAGAGAACAAATTTTACTGTTGAAAGTTGCCCAAAACTTATTTAATATTAGAATACAAAAAACCTCAGGGACTCCTTAACAAGGCCTGTCATTTTCCCCCAACAAAAAGAGTGCTGTTTGAGTTTTTTCCAAATTGAATCCATCGCAGACAGTATTTATTTGCATTTTAACCCAACTTCTTTATACCTGCACAATATCTTTACATTTATAATTTTTTTAAATCAAATTTCGCGTGGCAAAATTGTCTGAAAAAGGTAAATCAAAGTAATGATAATTTCATGTATTGTATATATGAAAGATTATTTCTGCTACTGGAGCCATTGGAGGTTAGGGAATCACTAAGGGATAGTGCTGTACGATACATTTTAATGAACACTAACCAGACAGTGTTGACTCTTTCACTATCTACAATAACTAGCTAACACAGTAAAAATAAATAAATAAAAATCTTTCAACTTTTCTTGTATATTGACATAAATAAATATTGAGCCAATTGCATTAGTATGGATCCGATACTGTTGGTATCGATGCTATCGATATTCAGATCCATCTGCCCACCTCCACAAGTGTCAACCAATCACTTAAGGGTATCTCTAAGCTAGCGATAACTTGTCTCTAAAGCGACTTTCTCCGCTGTTGGCTCATACAAGCATTCATTCATTCCTTTATTTGTTCATTTTCAGGCACAACAAATACCTATATTGAACATAAAATGCACAAAACAAAAAATGCCTGAAAAAGGAGTGGGACGAAGAAAACGTATTAAATCCCACCCCTATACTCACTCATCAACAAAAAAAACAATAAACTTCCCGCAGCTATGCCCATCGTTGCATACAGACCCATCAACAGCCCCGGGCACATACAAGCATCTAAACGGCAGCTCGCAAACAATAATTAGAGCCTTCATAACTGAATACAGAATAAATTATAAATTGCATTAACCAAATAGCAGGTAAAAATATTGCGTCTATTTTTATATTTGCATATTCACCAATCATCTCCCAATCACAGTTTTAATCTAAATCAAAGGCAATTGCAATTATGTGGCTAACATGTGCAGGGTAAGTCGGGCTAAGTTTTGTATGTTTGTTTGTCTTTCTCTCTTTAGCCAAATTGTTTCTCCCAGTGCTCAAATTTATTTGTAAATATAGCTAAACAACACTGCGGGAGTGGAGGGAGCGGACTTTTAGATTTAAGAAAACAGGGAAGTGGTAGCCTGTAGCTTTTTCTGTCTCTAGGGCTAGCAAACCTTTATTAGCTAATGGTAGATGTAACCAATGAGCTAGCTAAAGACACCTAGCTACATTTAATCTTGCACATGATTGAGATCAGCGGAAAAGTAATCCAAATGTGTATGAACTAATAACTGCACAAAATAATTTTTTTGAATGCAGTTTTTGTTATTTACCGTGCTACTTCAATCCAAATGAAAACCCCTTTTAAGGATGGACAGGGAGACCAATGAGGCCAGACAGGAGTCTCCATGGACTATGATGTTTGCAAACGATATACTGATCTGTATTGAGAGTGGGAAGCTAGTGGAAGATATCCTGGAGAAGTGGAGGGATGCTGTGGAGATAAGAGGAATGACAGTAAGTAGAAGAAAGACAATGCATGTGTGAGCAAAGGTGATAAACGTAGATAAAGGTTGAAATAAGAGGGGTGGTCCAGTCAGTCGCCAAGGGAATCATCTGAAATTTGTAAAGTGACAAAACATGTAAAAACATGCTTAAAAAGGTCTTTCTCAGAGATAGCATGTGGTGGGTGTGAACAATATTATTAGGCTGCTTGCAGTTGTACTTAAAATCCACACATACAACTGACCTTGCAATACAAAGAAGGTATTTTGCAGGTTAATCAAAGGTTTTATGAGAAACGTTATTTTATTGCCATGTGTTTTGATTTTGTTTATTTTTATAAAGGTATTTTTAATGGATTAAACTTTACTTGAGACATTTTGTTAAGTGACGGGTCCACCTGAAACTACTTTGTCTGAAGTCTGCAAATGTAAACTCCATACCTGATTAAATTTTACCTCTAATACATTAACATCTCTTCACTATAAAGCTACCAAATACTTATAAGTAAGCATCCCTGGAAGCCTGTGCTCTTCCTGTTACTATTTCAAAGGGCAGTTTCCATATGTAGGCATATTTGTAAAGATATAGGCAGTCTTTGATTGACGTTTGTAACTTCAGGCATGTTAGTTTATAGAATTGCAAAGTTAGTTTTCTAAAGTTAATGCTTCCTTTTAATCATCCTAAATTTTCCAAGGTTAGGTGCTGATGTGTTGTTGTTTTCATCAATTTGGTGGTCTGCACACCTTGTCACCTGTGAATACCTTACTCTCTCAGTGGGATCACTCTAATCCAATCCCAAATATATTACTTGGTCCTCACTGAGATAAGGCATTCTGGGGAAAGTTAGTGTATCCATATGAATTAAATAGACAGCAGCTCTATCAAAATCAGGCAGTAGGTCAAGGCTACTCTGCAAGAGGATATGATGCAGTCAAACAGATTTTTTTCCCCATATAGCCTCTTCTTTACCCCCAGCCTTGGTTATTATCACTCACCCACACAGAAGACAATAACAACATCAGATTGTGCTGTCTGCATCTCCATCTGCAGCTTTATAATGATAGTGGGTGATGAGCCTTTGCTTTTTAATTCAGTGATTCTTTCACTTGAACACCACTCACATGTCACTTATGTCACCACGATACTAAACATTCAGATAATTTGAACTTTAACCAATGTCACGACTGAACTTTTAAAACCTACCAATAAGAAACTGGGAAGCTCTACATGGATAACTTGGATGTGATTTTAGTTCTTTTGCATTTCTTTCACATTTCCTGATTTAAGATGTGCTCATGACAATGATTTCTTTGTCTAAACCAGAAGCTAGTAGAAATGTGGCTATTACATGGACACTTTTAAAAGAATGTAAGCAGACCTAAATAAATTGTCAGATTTTCAGACTGTAGGTTTGGTGGTTTGGTTTATGATGTTTTCAGGAAAGCTGTGCCACACCTTAGATTAATTGTTGCCAGTAAAGAGGATGCCAAGTGAGCTTGGAGTGTGCGTGGCTCTTAGAAGGTCTCGGCATGTAATTAAAAACAATGGCGTGCAGAAT
Organism: Pundamilia nyererei; assembly: GCF_000239375.1. Taxonomy (NCBI): domain Eukaryota; kingdom Metazoa; phylum Chordata; class Actinopteri; order Cichliformes; family Cichlidae; genus Pundamilia; species Pundamilia nyererei. The sequence continues at coordinate 584,538 of NW_005187513.1, read as the reverse complement.
AATGGCTGAGGCGAAAGTATGTTATTAAGGCCATTTATTGCAACAGATTCAGCTTCTTGGGACAGTTGAGAGTCCCAGAGAAAGATTCCTAAGCATTTTCACGCCTCTGTAAGGACTGCTATTGACAAAAATATGTTTCGCATTTTCAAATATTAATGTTCACATGTGTGAGATGTTTCTTTTTAATTCAGTAAACATCACTGATATCCTAACACTATTTTAGTAGCTCCCCATCAAAAAAAGCAACATCTTGTGCAGGATGGTCTTTGGCATGTTGACCATAATAACCACGTAGATACTTCACAGTTAATCTCACACAGGAATACAGATAGACTTCACACATGATTGATTGAGAGTTTGAGAGTAATATAGATTTGAGCTCAGCTTTCATTTGGAAAAGCATAAACCCAGACTTTCAGTGCTCTGTGCTTTAACACAAATTTCTATTACAACGGTGATGAAACCTTAATGGCTCAGCTGGGTTTGTTGTTGTGTGTGCTAACAGCAAAAAAAGAAAAAAAAAACTAAAAAAGTCCTGTGCAACAAAGATTGGCATAAGAATGCAAAATGGTAGCGCTTTAACAAAAAACATAACAATGAAAGTTGACTTTTTTTTTTGCAAGATTAATGAAATAATGATGGTAGATTTCATAAAAAGTGGGAAAAATACAATTGCGTAATGTTCTTTTGTCAAAATAAACAAGTAAAGGCAGAGGAAGTTGCTGCCATTCACTGCGATTTCTGCTAAATAATGCAGTGCATAGATAAAGCTGAGGTGACGAAATTGAGGCTGCAAAGGAGCTATGTGTACTTTCTGTTTTGTTTGGGATGCTGTGCTTGTCCACAGTGCTGCTCAAAGTCAGTGTGACACTGTGGTTGTTGCAGACTTTTTTTTGCCAGTATTACTATGGTAGCTTTGAATTGGGTTTGAGGGTTATTCTGCCTCCAGAAACAGGGGCACGAGCATGGAAGAAAGTGCTGCCTTTCAAATGTATTAATCTAGCACGTGGTTACTAAAAGGTAGTGTCTCTTGAAAGCATGACAGTTTCATCAGTGTTGTTTTACGAATAAGCATTGCTACATCAAAAAGCTTTTTGCCATTAGGGAAAATTCATTAAATATTTTCAGCTGTGAGGAAAACGTCCATTTTACCAAGTGCTTATGGGGGGGGGAATAGAAACATGAAATATTAGTGATGGCAAAAAAAGTAATTTAAATTTATGTTTTCATTTTATTCATTATTACTTCTTCATATATAAATGTACAGAGGGAGAGAGAGTAAAGATGGTCTGATCGCTTGTGATTGTTTACAAACAAATTATGTCATAAATTGGTAGAGTTAAGTAATCATCAAATTAAGCAATTTAATCTGTAATTACATTTGATCCCAAAACGAAAGCTTTGCTCAACATTATGTTTGTTGTTCTGTTTTTTAAATTCTTTTTTTGGCACATGTTTTGAGGACAGCCAGAGACGGCTAAGATGAGAAGCTGTCCGTTTGTGGTCAGAGGATGTGGTAGACTGCTTGTGTTGTTTGATACTTGATCTGATGTTAATGTGCTGCTGTGTGTGTGGGATGGAGTAAGTTGAAAGAGGCAGAGGGGAAGATGGGCAGATAATCCCGTCTGCCTGATGAGATTGAATGCTGAGATTGATTGATCGCCTAATCATAGGAGGAAATGGGCCTGAAAATGAATGGGACTCTGCCCCTGCCTTGCTGTGGAGCTGGGGAGTTGGGTTGGAGGGGATGTTAGCTGCAGAAAGACATGGCCTTAATGTGCATGAGACCTGATTTCATTTGTGTCTGATATACAGTTATATGATCCTGGTTAAATGATCAAATAAAAAAGGAAGAGGGAGAACAGTGAAGGGGATGTAAATCAAGCTTTATTGCTGGAATATTACTTTTTCATCTCATCTGAAATGGATGCATTGAGAAAAGAGCAAGAATAAAAATTCATCATCAATGTAGAATTGATGGAACTGTGTGTCGGTGTAGAAACCCACTGTTGTGGATCTAGTTGACTGGCTAGTAATAGGCATTAGATTATAGGATTATATGAGGACTGTATGATTGGTTTTCAGTATTTTTGGCTTGGATTGATTTGCCTGGTCAAGTTGTTTACAGCTGTATTGGAGGTTTTTTAGAATATTTAAAAAGCTAACATGCTTCTGCATGTATCACTCTCCCTTTGTCCTCACTGCCACTTACTAGCTCAATTGATAGCAAGACTACTTAAAAATAGAAGTGGTCATTGTGTCTCTGCTTGAGAGCCCAATATGTACTAACCTACATTGCAGACACAAAGATAGCCATGTTATTTTATTTATTTTGGATGTTAACATTATTTCACTTTCACTGCACAGAAACAAACTTATTTCACAAAACCAAAAACTACTAGGGATCAAAATTATTAGCCACTATGATGCTAATAGTCAATTGTGTATCCTTCATGCTGGATAACAGCCTGGAGTCATTTGTTGTAGTTTTCAACAAGTCTCACAAACGTCTCCTGAGCAGTCCTAGCTCATTCTTCTTTGGTGAATCTCTCAAGCTTCTCCAGATTTTAGGATATTCTGGCATGGACCTTGGTCTTCAGTTCACCACACATATTTTTGATGAAATTCAACTCATGACTTTGTGCAGGCCAGTCAGTAACTTTCACTGTGGTCTTCTGGAGGTAGTTCTTCATCAGGAACAGGATATATTTGGGGTCAACCCAGTTTTGCTGCTGGCTGCTTGAGGATTTCTTTGAAAATCTTCACATATCCTTCTTCTTCATAATTGCTTCCACGTTGACGAGATTCCCCTTTCACAGATACACTGAAACATCCCACAGCATAATAATCCCAGCACCATGTTTTACAGTGTGGACGGTGTGTTTTGGGTTATCCAACTCTTCCTTCTTTCTCCAAACATAATCGGCGTCTTTATTGCCAAAGAGCTCTAGTTTCATCTCATCTGACCAGAGGACGTGCTTCCAGTATGCATAACCTTTCTCCAGGTTGTTAATAGCATACTTCTGTTTGACAAGGTGTCTTTCCAGTTCTGGACACTTGGGAATGCTGTGCTAACTTTGTATATCCATCTCCTGCATTGTGAGCATCCAGAAAAGTATAAACTGATACCTTTTTTTTTTTTTTTTGGCCTGATTTTTTCTTAAGTGATAGCTCAAAACCTTCCTGAGGTTTTAACACTGTGTGCAAATTGGAAGATAACCCTAAATTTTAACTTTATTTTACAAGCTTTGATCATTACAAAGTTAAAGCACATCCTTGCACAGCAGTGATTTGTGCTGTGGCTTCAAAAAA
>NW_005187513.1:566499-580692 GCF_000239375.1 Pundamilia nyererei | reverse complement strand
CTGACATTTCAGAGTGAATACTGCCAGAAACTATTCATGTGCAATGCTTAATGTGTTAGATTAAGCCTGTCATTAAGGCAGAATTAAACCAACAAGTTTGCCATGTTGTTTAAGTTTTACCAATTGTCAGTATGCTTGTCCACCCCTTTAGAGATGCTTTGTAAAGCAAATACCTCTCACAGTTGGAGCATTTGTGACAATTTTCCATCTCGTTATCAAAAGAGTCATTTTCTTTCTTTTTTGTAACTTAATTTAACACTTGAATGATAAATATGTTTTGCAGATAACAAAATCCTGCATAGGAATTATCAATGTCATAAGTGTTTTTCAAAACTGTGTAGGTGTAGCAGAATGTGACTGTTATTATGTCACTGTAGCTATAAATTGTTGGTCTTTTGTTCAGATTCATTACATGGTATATTTACCAGTCAATAAATCATTAAAGCTGGCTGTCTATTGATGTAGCTTTACTTTGGTGGAGTGCAAAACAGCACCAACTAGACAGGACGTAGCCACGAGACTGGTGTCAGGCATCACAATGTTGAGAGAGCATGCTTTAGTGTGCCTGTAGATGTTTCATAACATATTTGGACTTACTAGTTTACAATGCTATTAAACACCCAAAGTTTCAGAAGACAACATGAATTGAGATATGTAATGAGATAGATAAAATCAAATAACATTGACTATTTATCGATTTGATATCTTGAATTTCTAGCTGATTGTTGCAGATACTAGTTTAGTTACTTTAATTTGAGCAAGTGTTCTTTCTCTGAAGTGTTTTCTTTACTTTAATTTGCTTAGCTCTGTTTTGGTCTCCACCATCGTCTAAGGAAAATAAAGCAAAACATTTAGCTTTAAAATAAAAAATAAATTAATTAGTGCTGAGATCTAATCAGAGCAGAGATATAGCTCTAATCTGAAGGTTTTTTTTTTTTTAAAGAATAAATAATCAAGAATAAATGTCAATATAATGCTAAAATGCCAAAATTGGAAAAAATAAAGACAAAAAGCAACTGACACAGTCGATAGGTGTGTTATGTTTGTATTCCTGTGTGTGTGTGCATGCGTGCTTTATTTTAATATATCTTTGCCAGGATCTCTAAGCTAAGCATAAACCTAGTTTTGACCCTCCTCTTTGTCTCCCTCTAGTGTGGTGGTTGCATTTTGGTAGTGACTGATTAGGAAGTTGCTGTGATCCTGAGCTCGAAGCCTGATAGCGGGATGACAAACAGTAATATGAGCAGCCTACACAAAGAAGTAGAGAATCTGCGGACTACTTGATCAATGGTATTGATCAGGGAGTCAATCGTCAACTCTATATTCTACTGTGTTTACTTTCTCCCACTGCTGCTGTTAAACTGAGCATGCTCTAAGCGGCCACCATAGAGACCCTCTAAAAGCTGGCCTCACACCCATCATTGATTGACACACTGATTATCTTGGGAGCTGTTGACACCACACTTGTTAGCCATCTTAAACATTTATGATGATGGGGAGTGGTAGCTCTGTGTTACGCACTTTACTGAGCTAGAGGGAGAGACAGACATTAATTTTAAAGCTTTTAGTTTAATGTGGTTTGCTTTACTAACTTTTAATCAAAAAAACATCCAGATTGTTATTTGTGATGGACCAACACTTTGAGTTATATCTGTAGATAGTTTGTAAAAGTGATATCATGCGTTGACTTGTGTGTTTTCCTTGATTGCCAACATAGAAACGGAAGTATATTTTAAAATTTAAGCAATAGATGGGCTGTGAATAAAGCCTTTTAGTCATCCCTTCAGGATTTTAGGAAATGTGCTTATTTTCAACGTTGATAAAAGCAAACTGAGTGATTTTGTGTCAGTTTAAGTAGGCATTAAGGTTTTGCAGTTGTGTCTGATTTGTTAATGTTTTCCTCTACTTTTGTCTTTGATATAAAATTCAAAGAGATTCTTTTGTCCTTTTACTTAAATTAGGCTTTTTCTGTTCCTATTTTCCTATGAAATTCAAACTTCATTATACAGAAAAACACACAAAGCGATATTCTATTTGGTAGCCAAGCCGTACAATAGGACTGTACTAACTGAATGAGATATGCATAAGGTTGCTTAATTCTGGCATTGTTTTAAGACAAGCTGACAGTTTATACAGATGATTTATGATCAGACATCTCTGCCTAACCAGAATAATTCAGATTGTTTTGAATGTTTTTATGTTTTGCTGTCAGTTGTCATTGGGGTTAATATTTTGAGGAATTGTTAACAGTGGATACCTAAACATATCATCTCATTCAGATGTCCAGCGTTCCCAGGATGAACTGCAGACTTGTTTGTTCTTCTGTCCTTATTTACTGTTGGTTAACATTTTGTACAATTTGTGCAAAGTAATTAATAGATAGTTTCTGCAACTTCCTCTGGCTTAATTACACAAACTCTTTATCTTAGGCATTCAGTAACTGTCTTTGCTGTACGGACAAGTGCCTCTGATAGAGATACCGTCCCTGCTTGATTTTCCACATAGATGATTTTCTCATATCGGTTTGGCAGCCTCAAACAGACCAGAGGTCCTTTTATGGGTCTGTGTTTTTGGTCGTTATCGCTATTTTTACCTTCAGTTCCTTCATATTCCTTCCAGCTTCCCAAGGCCTCTTGTGGTTGGTCAGCACATTGAAAAAGTGCGGTGCCTCTTTACAAGATTGTCCTTAATCTTTTGCCAACCATGTCACCTCGAAATGTGTGGAGGCTGATATGATAATGATGTGGACCAGTCCAGGGTATTAGAGTTAAGCTGGGTGATTAGGCCTCACATCGATTACTCTATCATTCAGCACTGGCCTTGTCTGGGCATCTAGGAGAGAGGTGAATTGGGTAGTGGTGGGGTAGCAGGGGATTGACAGCCATCCTGGAAGTGAATCGCAAATGTACATCAAACCTAAATATGTTTTAAACCATACAAGATGGGTATAAAAAGTCTTCTTTCACTGTTACTGATTCCGTGCTTAGACAAACTTGTGTTTTTGGAACTTAAACTGCCTAGTATTAAGAAATTCCTTCTACTCTGTTTAAGTAGTAATTTAAGTAGGTTGCTATTCTCAAGAAGATCCTCCTGTATTTTTATGCCTATGTTAAATTTTCTGTATTTGCAGAATCAAACTCGATTAGTGAATGAAACATCACATTACATAACGTATGCAAATGGCACAATGTTATCGTATCATGTTTGACAGCATTTTCATTATAGTGCATTAAATTATATTCCAGTACTTGGCTCATCAAGCCTTCCTAGAAGCACTGAGTAGAGTTCACAGGGACAGGGATAGTGTATTGAAATAGACAGTCAAACAGTAGAAATAAAAAGGGGGGAAAATAAAGAATTTGTGGCTGTAGATGGAATTTATAAGAGAAATATGGGCAAGGAAGTGTTGAAACAGGACAGATGAAACAGGCAAGAAAAGGTTAGGACCCTTGCCTTGCCTGAACACTCTGAGGCTTTTAATCCCGGAACAAAGTCATTAGGGTTCGCAGCTACAGAAGAGGCCAATTAAAAGCAGAGTGTAGGCATAAGTCGGGAGAAAGGCATCATTTGCTGTAGAAACCCAAGCCTTTTATCAGACCAGTGGGAGCCTTCCCTTATTCACCCAGAGAATCAGAAGGCCTGTCAGACATTTCTTGGAGATGTTTTTACTTCAAATAATTCACTTTCACTTAGAAATAGGGCAGTGGTGAGGAGCGGGAGATGGTTCAGATTATCTAAAGGCCACCAAAAATCATGGCATGACCGTGTTTGTCCTGTACAGTACTGATAATGTATATTAGAAGATGCTAAAAAAGCATAAAAACCAAAATGAAGCGATATTGACTAAAAAATATGAATGTTTTCCTTTATGTTTAACTGTGTTATTTGTTTGTTTGTTTTAAATATATTTGGTCATTAAAAACTGTAATGCTATTATTCATGTAGTGCGATTAACAGTTGTGAAGATTCACACACCCCATTCCTCTTGTAAATTGACTGTGTACTTACAGACACTACTACACATGGTAAAGAAATCCTCAATTATCCCTCACAAAGCTCCATTTTACTCCAATTAGCTACTAAATCCATCTGTGTGGTGATTTAATGCAAGGATTGAGTGGAGGGTGAGGCCTTGATCTGGACTTCCTTGTTTACTGAAATAATTGATATTATCAGATTCTTGGTGATTAATGGGCTTACTTACATATACCAGGGCTTAGCAGCTCTGCTGTAATGTAAAACTGGAAGAATTATAGTATTTATGTCCCTGGAGTCAGCTAATTATTGTACTAAGTTTTGCCTTCTTGTGGAGTAAAGACTAATGAAAGATTGGAGAATGTAAAAATTTTAACAGTGGATTTTCCTTTTGTAATCCATCATTATTTGCAATCTACCCCTGAAATTTGCTATAGTGTTTACTTCATCATTCCAGAACTAAGCAAGATGCTGGCACAAACTCCACAAGTCCTCGCTAAAATGTTACCGTTTACAGCCAGGCGGAACTGAAGTAACACTGGGTAGAAGTTGTAAACAGTATAAAAGATGGACATTGCTTCTGCGTCTAAAAAAGTGAAAGAAATGTAATGGTTTAAAATGCTTTAAACATGCATTCTTTTTAACGGCCACTGGGGGCGATACATGTAGTTGCATAAAGACATCTGGTCATGTAGAAAGTTGTGGCAAAACAGCAGTCTTTTTTTTTTTTTTTTTTTTTACTAAATGACAAAACAGCAGTCTGATTTGACATCTCTGAACAATTCAGGTCAAAGTGAATTAATAATTAACTCTGTTTTCATTGACCCACCTCTTCTCAGCACGTCCAGTTTTGAAACATAAAGATGGCAACAATGGAAACTCTAAATAAAAACAGAATGCAGCAAGTTGCAGATCGTTTAAAACTTACATTTAATTGAAAATAGTACAGAGATGTGACCAGAAACATGTTTCAAAAACACTGGAACAAGGACAACAAAAGACTGTACTGGTTAGCATTTGAGCAATGAGTAACAGCTTTAATTGTAAAACTACCAAGATTTTAGGGATTTCATCATGTGTGGCACATAAAATTAGCAAAAGACTCAGAGAAATCTCTGTGTGCACGGGTCACGGCTGAAAACCAACTGAATGGCTATTTTTTATTTTTTTTTTCACATCTTCATTTGCTACTGTATGGAAAACGGATCTAATTCTGTAGAGCATATTAATGCATGGGCACATGAACATTTCTTAAAATCATTGTCAGCAATTATGGGCTCTGAAACAGACTGAATTTGTAATAGAAATGTCCTAACTTTTTTAAATTATTTGCTGTGCTTTTCTTTGTTTACATTTTACACAGAATCCCAACTTTTTGGAAAATGCTGCATACTCATTGACATAGAAGTCATATGTATTGACCACAAATGCATCAGAGCAAAGAGCAAGTACTTGGCAGTATAAATTACACATTCCTATTTAATATTTTGTTAATACAGAGAAATTAATGTTGTTCAATAGAAACTTTTTTTTTTACCTTTGAAACCGTGATTTATGATCTAGTTATAAATCATTTGAATTATTTGGTATCGTTTAGGATTGTGATATACTGTTGTGCAGCCCTTGAATTATTGAGTACGTTTCATTATTTAAAAGTGCACTGGATACAGCATTCGGCATCGGACTGCATACCGTCATGTAGACATACTATACATTAAACCCTTTCTCTGGATGAAAGGCTTTTGGGCTGAAGGGAGAGCAGGTCATAGGAGTTAAATGAATACATAAAAACTGCGTAAATTGCACCAGGTTCATACCACCATGGGAGATACAGTATGAGGGTGGATGAGATGAGCCAACAGTCTTTCTCAGCTAGCAGATCCTCCTGAGAACTATTAATAATAAAACAACATGCTGGTTTATACAGATTCACATATCATAAAAATGGCTTTTAGTACTTGTTACAAACCTTTACCTGTCTGTTTCGCTTATAGTTGTTCAGGATTTTGTGAAAGGCACAGTAGGGATGAGGGTAGGGTGGTTCTTTGACCTGAATGGGTAAATACTCCCCATGAGTTATTGGTGTTGGGTGTATTCGATTGATTATGTGTGGGACTATATGGCAAGGATATTGGCAGTGCATTGGTCTGATCGTACTTGCTACACAGACCTGGTTGGATTGTTTTCCTTGTGATGCACTGCCGAAGAATCTTTACAGTCAGAACCTCTCTGGTGTTTTTTGGCACAGTGTAAGCATACAGTATGTGAAATAAGAAAACAAAGTTGGCACAGGATATGGTACATTGCAAATAATAATTTGTCTGCTGAATACCGTAGAATGGTTGAGGTGAGAATATTTGACTTCAGTTCAGAATATAAGAGGGAACTCTGTCTGAATTCAGCTAGCAAACCCTAAATAGAAGACTGAACCACCATTCTCTACCTTCCTGTCCATCCTCCATTAATTGCATTGCTGACTGATAGAGCATTCTGTAACTGCGTCTGCCTCTTTTGCTGCTTCTTTTTTATGTCTCGTTTTGGTTCCTTTTCCTCTTCTGCTCAGCTTCTGTCGCTTTCTTTGTTTCTCTCTGTAGACTGTGAGCTGATATAATCCTTTGAAAAGGTAATGATCCCACTGTGTTGAGATTATGTATGTGTGCTGCACAGTGTAATGGCCTGGCTTTTTATTGCCTGCTGCATACTAATCCCACAACTGAAGGAATGAGATGACACCTGCAGTGAGCTGTGTGTGAGCAGCAGCCTCACATGAAAGAATGGCCATTAAAAATGATCAAAGAAATTACTGCACTCGGCTGCACAACATTGCTCTCACTCCTGGCTAGGTGTACATCTCTCTGCTCCAACATGCGCATGCACAGTCATGCACTCACATGCATACATGGACTCACACTAATTAGTATCTCAGCCTGATGGATATTCTCCAAGTGATCCTCTGTGGAAATGTCTTGTGCATAGTTGCCTTAGGGTCTCTGTGGTTGATGCACCCACGCTTGCAGATAGGAAATGGAGGACATACAGGAGTTCAAGCTGAGGAGTCTTTTCTTCATACCCTTATCACAAATTATTCATTGATCAACGCAAGATTTAACTAGACATTTGCCTGTGTGGTCTTTTGTTATAAGTTTAGCAATATTTTCTGTTTTTCTGACTGTTGTTGTTGGTTCATAAGGAGTAAAATAATGTAATAGTTTTAAAGCAGATTGAAGTACTAAAATAGATTTGCAGAACAATTGTTTCTGATTTATTCCCTGGTGCAGTCTGCCATTGCCCTCTTCACCAGATGTAGCACTTTGACTTGCACCTTACACTCTGGGTTTGGCACCAGGTCTTATCAATTGGCCTCCATTATAAGCTAGTAGATGACATTTTCTGCAGCTGGTCTATTGTCTCACAACAGTTTCACTTTTTGCACCAAGCCACACCGGTAAATATATACTAATAAACATATTTCACATACAAAAAGGGGGACTATTTTGCTTAATTTTAGGTCCCTATTTTGATTTTTGGATTTTGCCACTCTCACTTTAAGCCAACTTTTCTCTGATTGGCTGTCCCTTGCAAACAGAAGGTTTAAACAGTAGGTGGGTGAGGCTAATTACCTCGTTGGAATATGTATGCTTGACCACATTAAGGATGCTCCCACCCTATGACATCATAACAAATCCAAGGGTAGAATTAACTGTCAGAAAATAAGCATTAGAGTGTGAAGCCTGAGCTTTTGGCCCTCATACATATGTGGACTTAATATGCAATATCTAATATATACACTTGCTGGACACATTTATTAGGTATATCTGTTCAACTCCTTATTAATGCAAACCTCTAATTGGCCAGTCACTTGGCAGCCGCTCTGTGCATTTAGACATGTAGATGTGGTCAAGAGGACCAGCTAAACTTTAAACCAATTAGAATGGAGAGGAAAGATGATTTAGGAGTATTTGATTGTGGTGTGGTTGTTGGTGCCAGATGTGCATTTTTCAGAAAATACTGATTTACTGGGGTTTTCCCAAACAACCATCTCTAGAGTTTATAGAGTTATCTGAAAATGAATTTATACAGTTAGCATCAAAAATCCCTTGTTGATGCCAAAGATATGAGGAGAACTGCCAGAGTGCTTCAAGTAGATAAGCGGGCAGTAACTGAGGTAACTACTTGTTGCAACCAAGGTATGCAGAAGGTATGCTGCAACATTTGGATGGTGGGGTCAGAATTAGGTTAAAAAAACATAAAAGCAATAGATCCATCCTGCTCTGTATCAATGGTTAAAGATGCTGCTGGTGGTGTAACGGTAGCACACTTTAAGCTTCTTATTACCAATTAAGCATTGTTTAAACAACACAACCATGTTTATCTCTTTTACAAATGAATTCTATGTATAACTAGAGCATTTGTTCCTTGCTGGCCAGTAGAAAGAATGCAGCTTTAACTTTTCTGACCTGTGCACTATTTCCATCCTTCACATACAGTCTATGGTTTGTAAAGAACATAAAGATTTTTGGCTTCAGATATATATGCATAATAAGTAATAGCATAAAAGCCTCACTGTAACTTTGTTAATAGTCTGCTCTTAAATAGAAACCTCCACTTAATATGCTATTAAAATCGACACTTTTAGAAATGATAGGAAGGGTCTCACAAGTGGCAAGTAGTTTCCAAGAATTAAGAAACTGCCCTTGGAGACTAACAGAAAGAGTCAATTTTCATTGTAATTATGAATGATTATTGCAGTATATATGACTTTTCCCCCCCTGCATTTAACATTTGTCTATCAGAGCAGAGAGAAAGTGGTTATTACAGGGATCCACTTTACTGAGAGATTCCTTTTCTCACTAGTCCTCCTTTCTTCCCATTAGCCCCTTCCTTTCTCTCCCTTAGCGGTCCATTTTAGAACCATGCGGCTGCGGCATGTGGGTAATTTCACTGCCTATTCATGTGTTGGAGGGCAAGGATTCCTCCTCCATTAGGTAGTGTCATCTTGTGATGTATGATGTATGCACAGAAAGGCAGTTCAGTGTTTATTCATGACTTTGAAGGCAATGCCTCAGCTAAGTCCTCTGATTTCCTTTTAAGGAACAAAACTACGTAAGATTGAGACTTCAGTTTAAAGGCATACAGACCATCCTGCAGTTCCTGAGTTTCTCTCTCTCTCTCGCTCTCTCTCTCTCTCTGTCACACACAGACGCATGCTCTCTTTCTCATCTCTCGCCCACAGCTCCATTTTTTTTAATCTCTTTTAAATTCTCCCTCGATATTTTTTCTGTCAGATTTAATTTATTTGACCCTTAGAAAAAAGATCACATGCAGTTATTTCCTTCTGATTTTACCAGACTGTCTCACCATCTTGCCTCTGTACTTAACTAAGAACTTTGATGAAGAGATGAATTTAGATCATTTTTTTATAGTAGGCTGGCATGTTAATGAGACTAAAAGAGCTTGTGAACACACACACACATACACACGCTCAGTATATTGGGTATGTGGAACAGATATGCTCATATAGACTTTTATCCTACTAAGAACACCGCTACACAAAGAATAAAATCTGCAAGCTGTCACAAACACAGATTTAAAGCTTGTACATAACTCAAACTCCAGATTCAGTGTTTGATTAAGTAATCATAATTCAAAACTTGTTTTTGTATTTGCCTTGTAAATGATTCCTTAATGGTAATAAAAGCACATCCATTGATCATACCAGGACAACTCCACGCAGGACTTTGATGGGACTCCTCCTATGAGTAAATGGTATCTATTAATATTCTCAGTGACCATCGTTCCAAAAGCACATGAATCATAATGGTTGTATGTGGAAGCTGCTGCTCAAGAGGTCTCAGACACACATATTTGTGATGATTAGTCATGCAATTTAGTTGTGTGTGTTTATTTGAATTTTGTTTCAGGCTAAAATCCTGTCATGGCTAGAGACTAGTGGCAACTGTCAAGTGGGATGATTTTGGTAAATTACTATCAGGTCTCCACACACAGAGGAGGTGGGAATGCAATATGTAGCCCGTGAACACTGCAGAACGTAGACCTGTTTACTTGGCTTTGAATGTTCAACATGCCCCATGGTTGATTAGCTAAAATGCAGTATTATCCTGTTACATTTTTGGGAATGCATTTCAGCAAGAGTGAGGCAAATGGCTGCAATTTGTATTGAACATTTGTTATACGGTACTAATAACCACACTCTTGCCTTGAGTTATGCATATTCTATCCTTTTATGATAAATAATGCAAATGTGGCAACCTCTGCAAATGCCTGAGAAAATGAGGTGGAAGGGAGGGAGAGGCCAAGGGAGTGAAGGAGAGAGTTGAGAATGAGAGAGCAGGGGCTAGCATAACTAACTGATTGTTGTGCTGTCAAATTGATTTGCATGAAAAAGGCTGGTCTAATTGCAACACTTAACTGCAGTGTATTGATAATACACTGCAGGATCACAAAAGGACACTGAGGAGCTTTTATTAAGACGGATTTCCAGGGTGTCTTTGAGAGGTGCACTACCAGCCTGTGTTTCTGTGGGGGCCATTCGAAGCTTTATGACCCCAACCCGTGTTCTGCCTGACATTATATATCCATCATGCATGTGTACATATCGCTGTCTCAGCATCTATTGCCATATAAATCATCTTTATTTTTTAACTTATTAAGTAAACCTGAAGCTCAGATATTTTTTTAAAATTAATTTTCTTTCAAAAGAGGCAGTTTTGTTATAGAAATGGTGCAGAAAGACCCTACAACTATACAGCAACAATGATGGCTTTTGGTATTCATCAAATGTGCAGAGAAGCCAAACTTTATGACCACTTGTGTAGTTGGTCAAGTAAACTTGCTGAACTTGTTGATGCGTGGAGTTTGCGTACCTGTTGGATTTGCTTTTACTTCCAGTAATGTGTGATACAACTCTAAATGCATGAAATAATGACACAATATAGAGGGGAAAAAAGTGTTAGGTAATGTGGGGTTAAAGGTCTTAGGGGATACGAAATACTGACATTATATTTTCAAATAAACAAGTTACCCTTGTTCTTTGAACTGCCAGCTTTCTGGGAAACAACGATAATACAGATTCAGTTTCAGACAGCAGGATAAAAGAACATCATGTAGAAATGTATAGAATAAACATTAATGTTTAACATTAAAACAAGCAGCTTATTTTAGTAGCCTCTCAAAAATACAGTCATGAGTTTGTAAAGGGCTACTTCACCAGATGTGAAAAAGTTCTCAATACTGAGAAAGTTTGAAATCCTTTGAGAAGGAAGAGCTAAAGGTTTAACATTTTTAACTGCAGTTGTACAGCTGTTCATTTTGCCTCTGCAACTTGTGTATAATACTCATATCTGGATGCCACCGCACATTAAAACACACCTATGTGCTTTTACTGACCATTGCTAAATGGCAAACTTGCAACATTTAAACATTAAACACAGCTACTACGTCGCACCACTTATACCATCAGTTAACCACCCTTTAGTTAAAAAAGGAAAAACAGGCAGAGGTCATATTGTAGTAAAAAAAAAAAAGCATCTATTAAACACCCCAACATTTGGGACAAGTGTGTCTAGCTCACATCCGACCTGACTTGGGTTAAACATAAAGATTGGCGCAAGGTCAAGGTGCATAAAGGAGCTTAATAGCAGCTTAATACCATCACTGCTTTGGAAAAGATTTACCAGTAAGACATCTCCTTAATACTAGCCAAGGCTCTGTCAGAATGACTAAAATGTATCATGTCACATATTGTTGATGGGGATGCTGCATGTTTATTAGTATAAAAATATACTAGTGGTCGCCTTCTGGTTCAAAGCAACCAAATTTACTTTATCCGGGAATTTAAGACTGCATTGTTGCTTGGCATCAAGAATCCTCTTGTGTTTGTGTCACCCATGTGGTTGGCAGCAGGATATCTGTTGAATGCACTGACTGAGAAGCTGTTTAAATGGTTTGCAATCTTGGTGCACAGCAGGTGTATGCCAGCATGGTAATGATGTGGACCCACAGTTATTTGTGTGTGAAAGGGTAAGGCTGTGGAGAAGTTGGGTGGTGTTTAGCACAGGGCTTCCTCGTGCTGCCAAAGGCAATACTTCCTTTTCTTCCCTTGATTTCCATCTTTAATAATAAATGATGGATGTTTCAAATTGTGAAACCGCTGGGAAAATCCAATTTAATCCTGGGCTTTGTAGGCTTGTATCAAAGGCTCTTATTTAGCTTTAATATTTGCAATGGCGCCTCAAAGTGAATGATGTAATGTACCGTTTCATAATGGTTTGTATGTGGTTTTAACAAACCGTGCTGTTGTTGATTTAAACTGTGTTCTAAATAAACTGTTTTATTTTTAATTATTTTAACTGATTCTCTTTGTACATGTGTAGCTAGAGTGGAAATTGATATATTTGAGCTGTCTATTAACTGCCTAACATGTGAAAGTCACTGTCACATATTTTTGGCCGTAACTCAAAACAAAGAAGATACCAAGCTTTTATGTTTTTGCAGCCAGTTATTACTTTATTAATTACATGGTATAAACTGTTAACCCTCATTAAAATATTAGTTTACTATAGTCATTATATACTACTATAGTCAGTTATTAATGAGCTGTAATGTCTGTGAAGGTTCTCAGTCATCCAGGTCATCGTAGTCAAAGGAGCTTGGAAAGAAAAGCTGTAATGCCAAAATAAAGGATAGAAGTCTCTTATTTATAACCCATTCAGCACCTTGGCTATGACATTTGCAGTGAGGTGAATCTTCTTTATTTACTGAACTAATTGTGTATAGTTTTCAGGGTTGGTCAAGTCAGCACGAGCATAGATTGGGTTTAAGGTTCATACTGCATTCAACAAAAAGTCCAAGGTGCTTACTTTATGTCTTTATGCTAGCAATGTGTCAAGGCATAGATTAAGGCAAGGTTGAAAGGCATTTTTTATGAAAAGGATAAAATCAATTTCTTATACTGAGCGCTTAGAAGAACACTATGATCACCTTACAAGAAGTCCAGAGCTAAGAGAGCTTTGGAGGTGACAAATAACCTCACTCACTTAATTTCTGAAGCTATCTAAAGAATTGGGAAATTGTACTGGAAAGACCAACAATGATCCATTAATTGGGCCTAGTATCTTTTGAAAAGAAGTTCATTACTTTCCCTTTGGAACTGTTTTCACACGTGTATTGTGCACAGAGTCCAATTTGTTTTAGTAAGAATTTGTTCTATGGAACAAAGTCTTTGTGATATCCAGTACAATTACTTTTCTATCAGAAGGGTGACATAGATCTTCAAGGAAAAGCAAGAGAGTTGGCTCTAGCTGTATGTTTTTGGACTGTGGGAGGCAGAGTACCTACAGAACCCACACAAACATTGAGGGGAAAATGCGAACTTCACACAGAAAGATGGTGGATTCGAATCAGGAACTTCTCGCTGCGACACAACAGTGCTAACCACTGTTCCACCATGCTGCCCCAACCGGGTTCATAGTACTCCTTGTTTTGGTCTGATTTTGCACATCTTTCTTATTGTAAAGTAAAAATATTACTAAAAGGCTTTGGCTAAGATGAGGTCCAGCTGTTGAGTTCCTGTGGAGGTTGACCAATATTCTACCATGTTATTGACCAAATTGTGAATTATATGGAAAAGAAAATTCCGTTTTGATCAATTGATTGAAACTTCCTCCCAGAGCTTAGACACAAGTAAGCAAATCTATGGAAGGTTATGAGAAGTAAAAGGCATAAAAGACTGTTAGCTTTGAAAGGCATATTTTCTCTTTTTGTTCTGGCCCTAACCGAAGCAATTCTACAGATTTGTAATGAAAACATTGGTTAATGTCATTGGCTTGTGGGAATAAGAATGAAAATGGACCTCAAGGTCCCTATTATAAGCCTCTTGTGTCAGTTGCTTTCAAACAAGGCCCTCATCTACAGTATTTCCATTCCCTCCTTCTTTCCTTTGCAACCTTTATATAAACTTGCCTCTAATGTATGTGAGGAACAGGCTTTGTGCTATAGTCCTCTGCTCAGGTTTAGTGAGTTGCATGAACAATGTATACTTTAAATATTTTTTAATATGACTTACAAGAGACAATTAACCTTCCACTGCTCGTGTCAACTTCTAAACAGAAAGACTGTGTAAATGTTGACCTAATCAATAATTTACTGGAGAGCCATACACATATATACTCTACATTTACTTGTCTGTTTTAAAAGCAT
>NW_005187513.1:561521-566479 GCF_000239375.1 Pundamilia nyererei | reverse complement strand
CTATTCAAAAATACTCTTCTTTACTGATATTAGTAAATTGACTAATGTACTACTGTAGCTGCAGATTTATATGGTCTTGCTCAGGAAAAAAAAAAAAAAAAAACGTTTTTTTTTTTTTTTTTTTTTTTTTTTTGAGCTGTTCTCATAACCTTAGCACTAAGATTTGCCAAAAAGTCTTGAAGAAATGTCTTTTTCAGTCCAATTAAATCTGTCATTGCCCTTTAGCCATAAAGTGTGGAGGCAGCAGATTTTTCCACTGCCAGCAGAGGTCATGTTCATGTGTGCTTGCCTAGCTCTATTCTTATAAGTGCTTTTTTGCCTTTTTCTCATCACATTCACAGGCTCAGCTCATTTTGAGTAGGAGGGACAGGGGAGATTTCAACCAGACAGGTTGTCTCTAGACAGTACAGTAAATTGTGAATAACATGTAATTTCTAAGGGTTCTCAGTGTCACAGGCTCATAGTGTTTTAGCTGGACTTCAGTATTATTAGAGGAGTATGGCGTGCCGAAAAGGGAACATCTCGTTCTAGCAAAACTATGGATGTCTATCAACGTGCTGAGTTTAGGAAGATCTGCTTTCTAGACATAGCCTTATTCTGATGTGTTATCAGAATGGATGGAGTCAGAGGAACAAATTTAACCAGAATCAGTATATTTTACTGCTGACAGATAAATTGATACAAGAAAACTTGAGTAAAAGAGGTGGAAGAAGGGAGATACAGCTGCTTTAGGCCCAGAACAAATAATTGTAATCTGGGAATAAAAAAAGGCAGTTTTAAGGCAAAAGTAAGCTGCAGTATTTGGCTGTTGTCATTGTCAAAATTCAGAATCATTATTATGAAAGTCACCTTATGTATATTTATTATTTTCAGTATTTATGTCCTGCTGTATGTTTTCCCTTGATTGGCCACTTGCAGTTGCTACACTTGACTGACACACAGCATGCATATTTTTATCAATTTAACCCTTAACCTAATACTTAAATCCAGAGCAGTCTTTTTATCTACCCTGGGGGTGGGAGCTCATTATTAAATTTGAACTAACCCAAGTTTACTATCCTTGTTGATACACGTAGTTTGGAACTTTGTTTGCAACCAAAGCTATAGCTGCAAGTTTTTGTTTCAGTAAGAATACCTTTGCCACAACATGGAGAGTCCTCTTTAAGAAATGAACTAGAACTAAACAGATTTATTTCTTAGCTCTAACTTCTTGAACCTAGTAAATGGTAAATCTTGATTGTACCACCTGGG
Source organism: Pundamilia nyererei (assembly GCF_000239375.1). Lineage (NCBI taxonomy): Eukaryota > Metazoa > Chordata > Actinopteri > Cichliformes > Cichlidae > Pundamilia > Pundamilia nyererei. The sequence goes on along the minus strand of NW_005187513.1, from coordinate 565,228 downwards.
ATAACAGTTACACTAATTACACTATTAAAGTTGAAAGAATTTACACGCTTTTAACTCTCAGTGGTGTGACACTGTTTATTTCTGAGTTCTTAAAGAACATTTTGACCCTGAAACGGTTGTTATGTGACATGTAACAAGCAGATGTAATTTGTTGTTCTTTTTATATCTCTGGCCCCTGCTCTTTGCAGACTCTGTCTGACATGGTTGTTATTTGCATTTAGATCTATGTAAAAGCATTTCAGCATATTAAAAGGTTTTATTTTTTGGAGGAAAAAAAAAGAAAGAATAATTCTGATTATTTATGTTGATATAAATAACATATTTTTAGGAGCCAAAAATGATGTATAAACATACAAAAACTAAGTTATGTTTAAAGGGAAAGTGATGGGGTTATTAATTTACTTTTCATGAAAGCACTTCACTAATTACTTGGTAACTTGGTGTGAAACACTGTTTGATGCTGTTATAGTTGATGCACTACAAAATATTGTAAAAAATTAAATTTACATAAATAAAAAGCGATTCTTCTGAACAACCTACAGTCATGTGAAAAAGGTTTTCACAGGACTCATAGAAAACAAAGTACACCTGGTGATTCAGTAGCTTGTACAACCTATAGCACCAAAACATGAAGCAATATTTTTCTGTATGACTTTATCAATCTCTCACATAATTCTAGAGAAATGTTGCCCAGTTCTTCTTTACAAAATTGTTTCAGGTCAGTGATATTTGCTGGCATATTTATGCACAGCTCTCTTAAGATGACAAAACAGTATTTCAGCTAGGTTGAAATCAAGTCTGGAATTTAACAGGGCCAAACCACTGATTCTTTTTTTTCTCTATCCATTGACTAGAATGAAATCTAATGAAATAGATTTGCCGACGCACTTATGACCTTGTTGCACGACCAAGTTTCTGGTGGACAGATGGCGTTACATTTGACTGTAGAGTACTTTGGAGTGCAGAGAAATTTCTTGTTGACTCAGTGTCTGCAAGGTGCCCAGGTCCTGTGAGCGTTGTTTTTAACTAATACGCTCTGTTTGTTTTTCACCAAATGTGCTGCTTTGCACTATGGCCACACATCTATACAATCATGTTATGTTCCAGAAGTCTTGTGATTTCTTCAGATGCACATTAAACCTAAGCTGTGCTGTTCTTTCTGGATAGAAGAAGCTTTCTTGTGGAAACTCTCCCAAACAAGCCATCCTTCTTCAATCTTGATCTAATTGTACAGTGATGAACTTTAACATTCATGAACCTTAACAAGTAACATGCTACCTTGGGCCTTTATAGTCTAACACATTGTGCTTGTTTTTTTCGATTTCTCTGAGCACTGAGTCTGACCTTGGGATGAGTTTGCTGCGACGTCCACTCCAGGGAACATTTTGTAATAGAAAACTTCTGCTTTTTTGGAGGTGCTCACATTTGCTGATGATTAAATAATCAGGTGCATTTGATTTGCAGCACCTGGCCTATTATTTACTATTGAAGAAATAGGGGTGTACTTAGTTTTTCACAGGAGTACAGAGTCCTGTGAAATCTTTCATGCAGCTGTCTGTGATGACATGTTTTCTATATAGCCCTACACGTTATGTTCAACAAATATGTGGAGTCGCATACATCTGACAATATATCTGACTCCTCTGTTTAGATATTGACAAACCTTCTGAATAATTAGCAGTATTAAATACAGTAGTGCATTTTGACTGAAGTAGAGCTCTATAATTCTCGTTTTGTCATTAATTGTAATTAATTTGGAAAGATGTGTACATTCTGATAAACATGGTTTATTTTCTTTCTTCAGATCATTTAATTTATGTTGTGGGAACCAAGAGTGATGATAACTTAGTTTATCTGTTAGAAAACGCCCATGGCTACTCTAGTATTTTATGCCAAGGCAATACTTAAGTATGGTCCAGGCTTTAAGTGGTTCTTTAGAGCTCAAATTTAAAGTATCGTTCTTTATAAGTAGCTCTTAATGTACAGTGTATCAAAGTAGGCACTAAAACTATTAAAGTGTATTTGGGCGATGATATGGACTACATTACAAAGCTGGGGTGTAAAGATGGTGGTGTTAACTGTCTGCTAGCGTAATGAGAGAGTGAGCTGTCAGAGACATGCATGTAATGGCTCCCTTGCCAGCCGCCCAGTTCAGGCCCTGTGGGACATAGCACAGACAAACCATTTCTTTCACACTGTCTCATCTCATGCATTCACTTCAACTCCAGCTCACTGTCTTTTTCTCTCTGTCTCGTCTTCCCTCCTCACTTACTTCTTTCTCTTTCTTCTTTGTTAAACTCTGACCTGTACAGGGACTATGCCTGGTCTCTAATATCTTTCGTCTCTTTCTGTTGCACAGACAGTAAATTGTACGCTTACTAACAATCACACACACACACACACACACACACACACACACACACACACACACACACACACACACACACACACACACACACACACACTCTGAATCTCATGGAGCATGCAGGACTCATGAAGGGCATTTAGTGACTGTATCCCATAGGATGGCCTACTCTTTTTAGTATCCAGTGGATTTCTCATGGGCAGTGAAGTCTGCCCTCTCTGAAACGGGCCGCTTCTCAGTAGACCGAGCAGAATAGTCACACTCAGATGGTACATCTTTATATCTCTGACAGCCATAGTATGGTTTAAGCACTGCTCAGTTAGTACAGTGAGTTCCCAGTCTTCTTTACACAGGACATGTCTGTCAAGTGCAAAGTAATTTTACTTCAGTTTGAAGGAAGAAGAGTTGGCCTTTCACATAAAATTGTTATATTGGTAAACACTTAAAAAGGATACTAGATATGAACTAGTATCTAGTATGTGTTTTAGCTAGTTAAAGGTGTTGGTCATGCTACAGCCACATCTGTTGTCTCAAATACAGGATTTTACAAATGCAACATTCTTTCTGTGACTGAGATTCCTCATTCCCTCTTTCCCAGCTAATCTATAAGTGTTCGTCCCCGGAGGCTTGCTGTTATGACAGTTCTTTCGTCAGCCATTACTGCTGGTGTTAATGGCATGCTCGTTCTGACTTGACTGATTATCATATTGTGCATGCTGATTGACAGTTGACCTTCACACCACTTTATAAAGAACCCGCTAGATCCAGGGGGTCACCACGATTGCCTCCATGACAGCGTATTAATAATAATCTGATAGAATTACCAGGACCCAATTAATCTGCAGACTGCAGACAAGACAGTGGTTAAAGAGATGCTATTTCTAAGCTTGGCTGGTCCAATTCAGACATCTAGGTGGTTCATTCTTACTGACTACATGTCTATGTGATTCATAAAGGTAAGAATAATGGCTATGCAAATTCTTAGGTGAGGTTACACTGACCCACTGAGTTATATATGTAGCTGCCTTATAAATGAAAGATGGATAACAGGTAGGTTTCCTGTTATATAGCCTAGTCCAAAACTTTGCAATGTGTATATTTTGTGGAAAACTTAGTGACACGTTTTTGTTGTATTCAAGGAAATGAAGGGTGATTAGCTCCAGTCTCTTACATTCAGATGCAGTTGTGTTTGATACATTTTTATATTTTGATCACCTTCAGTTATGCTGAATTTTAGCACAGTAATTGCATGTGAAATTTTGGGAAACATTATATTTATCAAGTAAAAATGTACGGATGTAGTATATGCTGTGTAGTTTGTTTCAATAATTTTTTGATTGAA
>NW_005187513.1:558674-561294 GCF_000239375.1 Pundamilia nyererei | reverse complement strand
ATATATGTGACATTATATTTCTTATACGCTGTATAAAAGTTAGTATTTTTAAAGAAATAATAACTAACTACATCTGCTACTTCCGCTATCAAATAAATGAATTCTGGATGCTAAAGGAAGCCGTGAAATTACATTTATAATATACAGACTGTATCATCTTACTGACAATTTAGTGTTGTCATCTTGCTTCCTCTCAGTGATGGGCCTCGTCATTTGAGATTCTGTTTCTTTTTCAAATTGGCTTCGATGGATATGATCTGTAATTAAACATTTTAATAGGAGGGAGAAGAAATGAGGGCTGTGTTTGTTCAGTGAGAGATAACATTCTAAGAGAGTAACTAAGGCATGGCACGAACAGCCTAGCAATATTACTGCATGCTGAGCTGCATAATAAAGAGGGCCTGCATGCATATTAATATCAGCTCCCTGCATAATGTCTAGGTCTTATGACAGGCTTGGAAATACACTGACACCTCGCTGGTATTGCTTAACCTCTCCCGCTTCGTTATTTGCATCCACATTCTCTCATACTGGGTGGGATCTCCCCTAAGCTTGGTCTCACCCATATCAGTACCTCTGGCCCTGGCTGCCAGCCTGATTCCCACACTCCACCAGTTTTCACTCATTAGAAACGCATGGTGGAGGTATGTGATGCCAAATAAATTCCTCGTTCCCACTCGGTTGGTAGAAGCTTTTGGAAGAACTATAGCGACATCTGCATGTGCCATGGTTACAAAGCGCCAGGCTTATACCCGCCCACTTCACTGGGCTTCCCCTGCCAACCTGCTTCCTCATCTGTGCTGCCCCTCCCCCTCGTCCCTGCGGCACTCATTTCTCAAATTACTAAACATGGCTAATTGTGTGAGGCGTGAAGCTCAGTTCATTTGAATATTCTGGCTTGGGGGGGGATTTGCCTTACGTAGGGGAAGAATTAAGCAAGGATGTACAAAATGGAAAAAGGGATGATCCGCAGTTGCCTATGCAGGTATCTGTGCAGTCACATTTTGACTGTCGCTGGATTGTTTTTCCAAGCTGTTAATTTTGTAACTCACTGGGATATTATTTTGTTATTTAAAAGCTATTTGATTAAAAAATAACCTGAACTTTAAATTTGGTTACTTGCTTTGTTTTCAAAAAGGTCGCATATTCCGAATCTTCTTTATGGGTCTTTATGATTTAAAAGGTTTTTGCTTTTGCTTGCTATTATTTAATCTTGATAGTGGAATGATTGTGGTTCACATTTAATTACTTTTCTCTACCTGTGTCCTGTGTGACTATAAAATATTGAAATTCACTGGATTTGGAGAATGAGGTGGTGGTGGTGGGGGCTCAGTTCTCACAAATTAATACACATATATTAGGCCTGATTCCAAAGGAATAACCAGTGTCAAGTTTAGTTGTGTGAATATTTTAGATATGTTTATGTGAGATGTAACCTGAAGTTTTGTTATGTTAGGGAATCATGGGGAAAAAAACATGCAACAGGATTAGTCTCAATTATTCTCTTCAAGTATGACAATGTTTTAGTCCTGTCCCTGTCACTTAGACTGTGTCCAAATCACACCTGCGTTCACCTGCTCTCACTCATATAACACTTTTAAGCTCTTGCACAAGATCACATTAAATCACAGCAAATTGCTTCTTTCAGTCCCCGCCTTTGCTGATCACAAGTCTGAGATCGCAATTAAAAATCTAATTTCTGTTCCATTCAAAAATCCACAAACATCCGTTAAGTTCTACATGAACAGACATTCAGTCTATCTGCGATGGCTTCTCGCACGGATTGCAAGGTGCTCAATTAATCCTCGCTAAAAAGGCTGAGCGCACTGACTTTTTTTTTTTTTTTTAATTAATGTTGAATTAAACGAATTGACAGGTTGCCAGAAATGAAGCGCGCAGCTTTGAAGATTGTTATCGCATAATGAGTTGCTTTTCACCCCCCCTCTTTATATTTTATGCTTTTCTGTTTCCACTCTCTCACTCGATGCTGCCATTTGCCCGTATGCCTTAGCGGTTTAATGATATGCAAATGAAACATGCATAAAACCATTCTGCTGTAGAATGATTAAGCACAGAAGACATTAGCAAGTGCCTGCCACAGTGTCTGTTGTCTCTTCTGCATTCCGCTTCGACAGGGCACCAACACCACTCTTACAAAGATTAATGCCGCTAATGCACTAATCATTTGAATAACACGCATAGCATCCAGTTTGATTGAAATTAGATTCCAGGAGGGTTTCTTCTCACTCCAGCTTTGTAAGATCCAGAACCAGGGAAGGCAGATGTCTTCATATGTGAGAGTTGGTGCTCTAGAGAGCATGCAGAGAGCAAAGAGACCAGGTTTTTCCAAGAGGGAGCACTTAAACATCACTGGCAATGTTGGAGCTTTTCTCAGCTTGTTTGTGAGTACTGTGGCATTATTTGACTACTGGCATATAACGAAGGAAGAAAAATATCTCCGTTCTTGCTTACCCTCTCTCTCTCTCACACACATGTGTACACACACACACACTCCACCCCCAATTCCATTCTGCTCTCTCGTGCAAGCCCTTTTTTTTTTTTTTTTTTTTTTTTTTTTTTTCATTTGTGTGATGAAGACACTGCACAATTAACATCCCCC
>NW_005187513.1:553176-558654 GCF_000239375.1 Pundamilia nyererei | reverse complement strand
TACCCTCTCTCTCTCTCACACACATGTGTACACATATATATCTACACACACATGTACATATATGCTCTCTCGTGCACGCCCTTTTTTTTTTTTTTTTTTTTTTTTTGTAATCCATTTGTGTGATGAAGACACTGCACAATTAACATCCCCCATGGAATTAAATAAAGGGGTGATTATCCAAAGTTCATTAGCGCCGAAAGATTAGAAGATCCATGTGTCTCCATGTGATGAATGGAGAGGAAATACGCCACCAATTATGAAATAAATTGCTAATCGCATTTCTTGTGATCATGATTGTTGCGTTTGCGATGCCCAAAAAGATGCCATCTTTCAAGCGGTCCTTCCTCAGTGGTGGTACTACAAGATTCAGACATCTTGGTAGTGCCAGTATTGGGTAGCAAGCACAAAGATGTTATAATCCCTTCCTTTGGATGAGTTCCTTAATTATTCATATTGCACAACCATGCCCGTCTTCCAAATAAATCCCAGGGAAACAATTAACAATAATTGTTGGTGCCAGTGAATGAATATCCATGCGTTGCTAATTACTGTTTTAATTCCAATTGTGCATATTAATCGCGAAAACGAACTTAACGAAATCCTCCGTTGTCTTCGCAGCGATGCCCATCCTTGGCTCTGTGCCCGATGCCAGCAGACTGCGCTGGAGCAACAGAAACGTTCCTTCCAACCCAGAGAGTCCCCCAAACTGTGATTCAAACCAGTTGGTAAGTCTGCGTTGCATCTGTTTATGATAGTTTAGTGCGGGAGGGTATATCCTCAAAGGGTGGAGTTTGTTCATTTCTTTTGGGTGGTGGGCAAGAAGGGGGCAAAAAAAAAGTCGTGGAGCTGTGGAGTGTGGGTGTGGAAGATGTAATGAGTTCCCACGGCCTCACTACCCCCAGTGTGGCTGCAGCCAGGCCAGCACCTCCCCTTCGGTGTTTCTTGAACTCGGCTTGTCTCCTTGTTCCCATGCTTTCTGTGCCCATTCCAATAACTTCCAGTCATTTCCATGCCAACTCTCTCGCTTGGCTCTCAGGCTGCCACGTATATCGAGCCTATAGGAATTAAAGTCTGTTACAATTGTTGGGAATGTAGATGAATCGCTAGAATGACGGCATTGCTCTCTGCTATTGATTGACTTGCTACACATGAAGAAATTCTGATCTTTTTATGCAGATTTTTTTTCTCTTAGAAGTAGTAAAATATTCAGTGGGGCACAGAACGTGTTATTACTTTTGATAACCACAAGTTGAAAACAAAGAGGAAAAGATTAATTGCTGTCTGGCTGCTGATTATAATTTGTTTTGGCAGTTCATTAGTATGCATCCTCGTGTTTGCATTTTTTGTCTCTCTTTTGTGTCTGTGACATTGTAAACAGCTGCTATTGAGCTTCAGGCATAGCCCCTTAGGTCTACTCTTTACCCCCTCCTCCTCTTGCGAGCGATTGGCAGATTGGTACTGTCTGTTGCAGTAGTAGTACTCTTTCATTGTGGCTGCCAACCAGTGCAATAAGAAATGGTAGTTTACAATGGAGAAAACATTGCGTATAGAGCGAAGGGAGTTGGCACAAAAAGAGGCACTCTCCTCACTTCAAGACTTGAACAGTTCTGTACTTTCGTCTGGCTTCATCATGGTTGTGTTTTTCTTTTCTTTGATCCCCTGAGAAGTCGTTCCTTTGATTGAATGTGTTTCTAATTAACGCAGTAAATTTTACTCCAATTAGTCGTATCTGATACCGTAATTTCTCTGTTTGTTCTGTTCGCTATTGTTTTTGGCAGTCGGTATGTGAAGGGTATCCGTTTGTGTCGACTTGGCTTTATCGTGGTATATTTCCTTCGTCCTTCGCTGGATTTCGTGCCAGATGCCATTACGTTCCCGCTGGCACACCACTTGAGACCCGTAAGTGCCATATTACTCCTTGGCAATCCTCCAAACATGTGACTTTTACCCAAGTCTTTAAATGCCAGCTGCGAGGTTGGTTTGCCATCTTCAAAAGATATATCCTTTACTGTTAAATGAATGAGTTGGCATAGCATCTCCTGCCCAGATGGCTGGCTGGCTGGCTGGCTGGCATAGAGAGCGGTGCCTCAGATGGTTAGAGGGAGAGAGCAAGCAGGAGCGTAAGGGAGGAGCTTTTTCTTGTGCCACCGCCACACCCCCGTTTATCACTAGAACAACAAAACATCCTTGAGTTCCTATTGTTTTTGCTTTCGATTTTACGTCTTCTTAATTAATCCCATGTGTCGCTGCCACCGTTTCCCACGCTTGTGCACCTGGCACCAATCGTCGCGAATGGACTTCCTGTCTTACGTAGTCTGTGATCTGCAGACTTTTTGCTGTATTTCGAAGTACCTGATATCCACCCTTGTATTCTCATCAATGTGCCATGCTGCAACACCTAATCCATCTTATTGATAGCTCCCGGAGTTCTTTCAACTCGCATCTTCAGATCTTCATCAGATGTTCACAAGGTCCTCCTTGGATAGTCCTAACTAATGACGAATGTGCGTCTCAAGGCCCTTATCTTCACTCCAACTTTTAATATTGACTAAACAAGCCATTATTAAAAATAAAATAAATAAATAAAAAGAACAAGAATTTTAAAAAACTTGAAAAAAGAGGGACTAAAACCTTATGATGCTACCAAAATGACAGCAGCATCCCTCCGTCTCCCTGGCTACATCTAACTACCTACCCTAGAGAGCGAACAGAAGTCCGCCTTGGTGCTACCACTGAATGGATGGCACTGTGCCAACTTCTCTCTGCCATCAACCGCATTCGCTCCTTGTTTCCCTTATTTGCCCATCCCCTTTCTATCTCAGTCCCTCTCTTACTCACCCTCCTCCTCTCCCTAGCCTTTCTTCCACATGCCCAGTACACCCAGCTTCCCTCGCCCTCTTTTCTTCTGTGGCTAGACATTAATTAACATTTGAGTTAATTGATTCTAGAAGCCGAGTTTCGAATGCAGGTTTTGTGCCCCGCCGTGTAACCCACGTGCCAGGCATCAGTGGTGCTTTGCCTTTCCTCTGCCCTGGTACTGAATGGTGATAGAGCTTCGACCAACAAATAGCAACCCTAATGTAGTGCAACAAAACCAGGGCGAGCTGTGGCCATTTGTGTCACAGTGCACAGTGAAGAATCTCAATCCCAGTTTATCAGCCTGTAGCTGATTGAAGTTGACATTAAACAGTTTGATCCTACAGGACTGTGTTGTCCTAACATTTTATAAACAATCAGAGAGCCGCCTATGCCCCGTACCACCCTTTGGTTTTTCTTTCTTTGCTATATTTTCCTCAATTCTGTCTTCTTGCCTTTTCGCTCACACTACACACTTCTCTCTTTCCTCTCTCGCTTGCTCGGTTTGTAATTTTCTTTAATTGCTTCCCGATCATTTATCCTGCCTCCTACCGTCTGTTTTGCTGTTATTTTTGTCGGACACGAATAAGAAGCGTAACAGCCAAACGACTATGTATTCCGACATTTTTGATAAAGCACTGGGTAAACTAGCACTAATGATCTTTTCTTTCTTGTTTGTGATTAGCGTTTTCATCAGCAGCGCATATTTGATTAAATAATTATCTTGGACACAGCTGCTTTCTCTTTCGTTGCCTTTTATTCTAGTCGTTTGGTACGGCGCAGATGAGATTCAAAGGCGGGAGATAGAAATAGCTTAATTATTTAATAAAAATGACCCTCCCTTTCGAGGAGGGTATGTTCGCTGCTCTTAATTAGCAATGCAGTGGCTTGCTTTAAGTGTTGAATAAGAATAGACTAATTAAGCAAGAAGTTTATGGATGCTTCGGGTGCTGTGTGACTTCATATGATTTTTACGTTAATTAAATTGCCTCTATTTCTTTCGTCTTATATACTGGACACAATTTATCGTTGATAATTACTTAGCTGTATGATCAAAGTTGAGTCTTTTCTAAATCTGATGTTTCAGGGAAGCAGTGCCAAAGTGATTCATAGGTCTCAAACATGCTGTTATTATTGTTTCACACTTTTTTTTATTATTATTAAATAAAAAGCAGCAACTGGGCAATTGAGGCAACAAGAGGAATTCATTATGCAAATTGGCCAGTATTTGCATAATGTCTTATGCCAAGAATATGCAAATGAGCCGTATAATTTATGAGCGCCTGCGTCTGTCTCATAGTGTTCCCATAACTTACAAAGAGTTTTTTTTTTTCACCTCGCTTCTCCTCCTATCCAGGCTGGCACGACACGCACCACTCTAACAGACCAGACCCACACTAAACAAGCACACCCACAAAAGGGGTTGCTGGCTGGGTACTTTGACTGGGTGGGAAAAAACTTGTCTGGCAGACTGATGGGGGGATAAGAAGGCGAAGGGAGGGAATGGGTGGTATGGGAGAAATGTGTAGGGGGGCACATAAATCCCTCTACAAAGGCTCAGTACCAGATGCTAATTCTCTAAAACAACTGCGAAACTAAATAAAATGAGAGGCAAAAAACAAAGGCGGAAGATTTTGACTGGGCGGAGCGACAGCGATTTCTGACTATTCCTTTTGTCTTGTTGTGTGAGCGTTTGTTGTTCACTCTTTCCCTTTTCTTTGATGCCCGCTTTTGAGAATGCTTTTTTTTGCCATTGAAGCTGGCAGCTTTTTCCTCTTGTGGAGGATTTCCTCATGACTCAGTTGGATGAAGGCAGCCGAGTGCTGGGTGGGATGGAGAGGAGAGAGAAACATAGGAGAGAGAGGCTGTATCTCAAGGCATGCGTGTGTGGGCTCCAGTCAGTCTCCACTAGTACCCTGGGATGCCACCACTCAGCCCAGCCAAGCCCAGCACAGAGCCATCCAGGCTGAATCCAGGGAGAGTAGGACCAGACATCCTCATGTGTGATATAAATTGCACGCCAATTGTTTGGGCTTTTCATTCCCCAGCAGGATCCTGCTTGCTGCAATTATTCTATTACGACTTGTTTGTAACGATTGGCCTGCTTTGCATATTTGATATGAGGCTAATGGCTAAAGAGACAATTCCGGAGGAAAAAAGCCACCAGGGACACCGTTGGATAAAAGGCATCCTTCCCTGCACTCCAACTCACTGAGGACTAGAATGTTTTTAAAAAAAAGAAAAAAAAAAAAAGATGTTTGTTTTCTGAATTCTTCTTCAGGCCTTGTAACCACAGAAATTCCAGATGTCATGTCGTCATATTTTTGCATCAGCTGCCTCTGTCCTGGAAGTTGGAATCTTTCTGTGTTTCCTTATGCTTAGACACAGCTGAGATTGTGATTGTAGAAAGGTGTTTATTCCAAGACTACCCCATTGCACACAAGCACAGTGAGTGTGCCACCTCTTCCTGAGCCTGAAGGGGCATCTGTTCCCTCCTTCTTGGACAATTATTGTGTAGCAGTGGACGTGTGTGTGTGTGTGTGTGTGTGTGTGTGTGTGTGTGTGTGTGTGTGTATGTGTGTATGTATATATATATGTGTGTGTCTGTATGCCTGTGTGTGT
>NW_005187513.1:551853-553156 GCF_000239375.1 Pundamilia nyererei | reverse complement strand
TGTGTGTGTGTGTGTGTGTCTGTATGCCTGTGTGTGTTTGTGTCCATTAGGGCACATGAGAAGCAGAAAGAGATGAAGGAGGTTGTTATGTAAGTCAGCATGTCGCTCTCCTTGCTTGTTTAACAAATGTACACAGATATATATACACATGCTTTGATGAATGTCTCACCATCTCTGTTGCTGTATGACGACTTTGGATTATAGAAGATGAGAGAACTATCGTGTGGAAATACTGACTCTCCCATCGCATTATTTATTATTTTATAATTTTACCTTTCGGCTGTTAAAATTCTGTCTTGCACGCTGTTATGGTTCGTTTCGCTGATTCCAGCTTGCACGTTTCTAAATTAGACTGTCAGATGATTTTCCATTGCTTTTTCATCTTGTAACGATTCTCGTTTTGCTTTTTTTTTTTTAAGTCATAATTTCTGCTCCGTAATGAGGCTGTGAAATTGCCAAGGTTAGATTTCAATATGTATGGTATTCATGCGGCAATTAGTTGGACATGTAACTGTACTCAGGGCTTTTTGGGATTACACAGGGCATTTAATCTATTGAATGACACATATAGCGGGGTAATATTTCCATTTAAATGCCGTAAGATGAATATGCATTAGAAAACTTGCATTAATGTACGGCTGATTTCACAAACTGGTTGCTTTAATAAGCAAAGTGATCATGTTTTAAAATTGTTTAAGCATCACAATCACTGCAGCTTGTGTTCGCATGAAATTATTTTATAAATTAGCCCTCTTAATTACAGGGTTGTGTGATTTATTATTAGTGAATGCAAATACGTGCTGTTAATTACTGTTGATAAAAGGGACTAATGAAGAACGATTTGGCCATAAGAATGACCCAAAACACTGAGATTTCAGCAAAATGGTACATACAAGTACTGTAAGTTTTTAACTCTTATATCAGATACCTAAGATAAAAAAAATGTGATTGTAATAGTTTGGATAGTTTGAACAAGTGCTATTGTCAGAAATATAAAATGCGTTAAAAATAAAATGCATTCCCATGAAGCTTTCCATGACTATATATAACATGCAGGAATATACCGAAGTAACTCCTATTGTCTAATGATATTACATTTTCATGTAACTAACTTCCAAACTAGCATACAGTCTTCCCCATAGATGCTAACCCTACCTACCCAGATGAACCTTTCTCATTGGTGCAGTATGAAGCGGAGGATTAAATATGTCTATCCATCATTGGGGAAGCTAGTAACTTATATCCCCACCTCTACAATTGTACAGGCTATAATTTAAAGTGATTCTGAATTTCATATATATGT
>NW_005187513.1:535795-551795 GCF_000239375.1 Pundamilia nyererei | reverse complement strand
ATATATAAAATAAAATTATACAGCAATCACCTATTTACTTACTACAACTTTGTAAAATTCATTGCCAAATCAGGGTATTAAAATAGTTTTTAGCACTTTGTCAGTATGTTGCTCAGGACTGAACCAAAGAGAAACACGGTCAGTGTAGTACAATATTATCACAGTAGTCATCTGACTGAATGTAGTTGGTTAGGGCAATCAGCAAAACTGTAGACAACTAAAGTATTGAAAGTGTTTGCTAAAAAGTTGTGAAATTTGTTACATCGACTGGGACAGCACCCGCAAGGTTTATTGACTCTAACTTTGCCCCAATATACATTCATGCACGTAACCTTTAGGCCATATAGCTATTTTTTCAAAATTAGGTACTGTGTAAACCCAGTTTAAAGATCATGGAAATATCACCATATTGGGTTTTATTAAATTTTTTATAAACAAAAGTTGTCATGTATTTTATATATTTACATTTCTGTTTATCACAGACAAGTTAAACTATTAATCAGGAAAAAAACATCTGTGCAACACCAAAGTTGTAATATGTAATGTGGATGTGGACATCATTTTTTGAAGCACAGAACATTGAAGCATTTGGCCTAAAAAGGCAACACCGTTTTTTTGCTAATTATGATTTTCTTTCTAAGAGCTATAAGTGACACCTTTCTTCTATGCATAATTCTATTTTATAATAAAATAAATTGTCAAACATTTCCACAAACTTGCGTAAGTTCTAGGTCTTCTCTCAATGAATCAGTTGCAAATAAAGTGCCTTGCTATTGGAAAATAATTACATGGAAAAAGTTGCTATACGCCCACCATTACCCGACTTATTTTACAGTTACATCAGATTGATATAAAAAGCCAAAAGTCGGGTACCTACATCATTTTCCAATATGTTTATAACTTCTCTAGATAACAGGACACCTGCGTTAATTTTTCTTTCTCTCTTTTTTTTTTTCTTTCTAAAACTCATCTCCATAATTTCCCCCATAACCGTTTAGATGTTTTGCTCATACCGGGGCTACTGGTTTGTGGCTGACTCTGAACTGTGGCTATCTTTAGCTTAAGTCATTTCCCTTTGTTAGCTTATTAGGATACCTAATGAGATTTAAGTATCTCATTAGGTTTGTTACAAAAATTTTCATAGTGGTTTGCTGACAGTTACTTTGGTGAATTTTGTGTATTTCTTGCTGACAATGAAGAAGTCACTAATAGCCAAAGCTACATGCTATCATGTATGAGCAAATATTTACCTGTGTTGCTGTATGCAGTCAAACAGCTCATACAGTCCCGATCAAAGGTTTAAGACCACTTGAAAAATGGCAAAACTAATTTTTGTATGGTTTATCTTAACAAGGTTCCAAGTAGAGTTTCAATATGCAACCAAACATTCCAAAAATTCGTTGCGGCATGCTTGATGCAGGCGTTTCCATGAGGTGAGTAGGAACATTTCTCCAAGTGGTGAAGACGACCGCACGAACGGCATCTACTGTCTGGAACTGTTGTCCATTTTTGTTAAAGTTCCTTGCCGTCCTTCCCCAAAGGTTCTCAACTGGATTAAGAACTGATGTTATTCTCCTGGAAGAAGCTCCTTGTCCTTGGCATTGTGTACTGTAGCGTTGTCCTGTTGAAAAACCCAGTTGTTACCACACAGACGAGAGCCCTCAGTCACGAAGGATGCTCTTTCCAACATCTGGACATAGCCAGCGCCCGTTTGACACCCCTGCACCTCCCGAAGCCCCATTGTTCCACTAAAGGAAAAAGAAAAAAGGAAAAGGCACCCAGACTATTATGGCACCCCTTCACTGTAGCATGTAGAAAACATCTCAGGTGGGATCTGCTTGTCATGCCAGTAATGTAAGAAACCATTAGGACCATAAAGGTCTCATCAGAGAATAAAACTTTCTTCCACCCTTCAGTGTGTCATGTTTGGTGCTCTCTTGCAAAGCCCAAACGGTCAGTTCTGTGGCGTTCAAGCAGACGAGGCCTTTGAAGACACTTTTGTTTTTGAAGCCCTTCAGTCTCAGATGCCATCTGATGGTTATGGGGCTGCAGTTGGTACCAGTAACGGGCGTAATTTGGTTCGAGGATCATCCAGTGTCTTGACGGACAGCCGTTTGGATCCTCTGGCTCAGTACTGGTGAACTTTTTTGGGTCTTCCACTTGACTTGTTTTTTCCATAACCATTGCCATTCTTCAAGTGGTCTTAAACTTTTGATTCGGGACTGTATTTGCACATCATTGTATTTCTAATAGTAATTAAAAAAAGAAAAGAAAAAAAATATTTTTGCCTTTAACCAGTGACCTGTTTTTACTAAACAGTTCTTGTGTGGTAATATGTGTGCTAAGTCTGAGACATGTCCGCTTGTCATACAGGCCTAGTTGGTTGGGACCTTTACAGCCAAACCAAATGATGTATGGACTTGCCACCAGCATACTTTTCTTACCTCTGGTGTGGCACTGCAGTAAAGAAAATGTTTTACGCCTGTTATTGTTTACAGCCAAAATGTTGTCATAGTCATATCAAGTTGTCATGGCAACTTAGCCCAGCTGAAACGCTATGCCCCTTCATTGCTGTTTGCAGCTACATACTCTGGGAATCTTTGTTTATACTTGTTATAAACATGTTATGACTCATAATGGTAACAATAATGTCCTTGGATGAATAAAATCAAAATGGATTAGTCCATTTGAATGTATTATATAGTTAAAATTTTAGCAATAAGATTTTTAGGATCTATATAGTTTTTCACTTCCTATTTTTATTTTTTCATTGAGCAGCTTTATAGCTGAAAAGGAAAGGGTTTCTTCCATAAGAGTATTAAATATCCTCCTAATAAAACCAACAAGGCAAGGCATCAGATTATTTATCTAGGTCCGAGGGGTTAATTTTTTTTCCCCCTGTATTTTCACGTAACTTTTCACACTGAGAAGGAAAATGTTTGTTATATGTTTCCGTTTTGATGAACTTGTCTTCTGTTGCTGTTGTGGATTTATTTCTGCCAGATTTTTTTCACTATAATTGTGATAAATAAGTTTTGGACTCAGAATATAGTGTTTGATTATATCTGTCTTTAAGAACAAGATAATGTGTTGTAATGCATTCTTCTAGATCGTACACAGTTAGGTTGGCTCTCTAAAATCTGTGTAAAATGATCTTTTAATACACGTAATTCCTAAAATATGATTGTTTGATGAAATTAAATGAATTTTGGGCACACTATAATCCTGAATATTTATCAGCTTGGTGAATGTGATAGCATAGCTGTAGCCTGCAACCACAGTATGATGGTACAGAGTGATTGTGTTTTAAAGGAAAAGCATAAATGAGAAGCAAGGCTAGATTGTTACTTTCATTGACAGCTCCCTCCACATTCAGTGCACCCCTTGATCTCTCAGCACACATTAGGAGGTGAGAATTTATTTCAGCACAAGACGTTCCCATAAAAGTGGCAATCTTGTTCCACTAACATGAAGGTTTTAGCATTCTGGTTAACAGCATCTGAAATCACAGAGACGCAAATGGATCTATCCACAAATCCAGCCATCCATGAATAATGTCACCCAGCCTATGTAAAAGCATGTATTGTTGGAGGGGGGGAAAGTGTGCTCTCTCAATTTAAGGATATAATTGCATTTCGTCTGTGTTAAATATAGTTTCAATTTTAGCAATACGATTTTTAGGATCTGGTGGGGGTTGAAAAGGTATCTGGTTCTAAAAATGTTATAAGAGGTTGAATTTTGTTTTAGCAAAACGTGAGTAAGTAGTCACCTGCTAGCTATTACCTCGTGTGTATGAATGTTTCACTGTGTTGGGCTTTCTCAGCTTTCATAAAGCCCACGCAGCATGTTTCCTAGTGTACTGATGCACTCTCTCTCTTGCTTACTCACTCGTTCTCTCGCTCAATCTCATCCGCATGCATGCAAACATAAGTACATGCATACATTATAAAGAATGATTGCCTAAAAGTCCTGTCTTTTTGTAGCGTTTTTTGGTATTACCGTATTTTTGGTGTATGAGGAAAAGCCTTATTTAGTACCTGTGTAAATATAGGCTGATAGGCTGAAATGATATTTAATGTGGTCATGACAAAGACATCAAAAAGAATCAAAAAGAAAGATCTAATATAGTCGTATTGGAATTTTCTTAGATTCCACATTTTTACAGACATTGAGTGTAATTTCAGCATCTGGACATTGATATTGGAGGCTTAACAGAAGCCTTTATTTCAGTGTGTGAGTAGATCCTGCTGTGAAACACATACAGCCTCCTCCTCAACATCATCAGGTCAGAATTCAATGTGCCTTTCTTAACAGCAGAATTATACTACCCTGTTGCTGTGGCAAGTAAAAAAATGCCAAACGTGACATTTATATATGGCTACAACAAGTCAGATAGTTGAGTTTAGCCAACTTTAAATTTAAATCGCTGCTTCTTAGAATTTTTCTGTCAATGTTTAGTGAGATGTACAGTCGATAAGATCGCTGTCTGCCTGTGCCTGAATCGGCAGCTCAGAAAGTCTGCTTTGTCAACATGACAGCCAAGCTCTGTGTTATCTGTCATTGTCTAATTATATTTTCACATTCGTCGTGGCAGTTATTGCAGTGCAGGTATTTGCATGTGTCTGTGTGCATGTGTGGATGTGTTTGTGCATGTCTTCTGCCTCATTGCACTTCCCTCTGCTCTTACCAGCAGATGCTACCACAGCCCCCCTGCCTTCTCACCCTCGATGAACCGGAGACAAGTGCCAGAGGGTAAACACGTCCACTGCCACATGTCCCTAAATGGTTGCATTTAGCATGCACCACATGCCACATTAGTAGAAGCATACTCATCTGTGTACTCGCACATGCACTCTGATGAGTCTAATCCTGAAATGCACACCTGTACAAAGGGGACTAACGCTGTGTTAAGCAGTTATGTTGACTACTGCATTCAGTGCACATTATCGTAATTGTAAGCAGAATCTTGCATTATTCAGACTGAGTAGAGGGAGTGCAGTAATTAAGACTCTTGTAGTTTTTTCATAATTCATCTGCATTAAAGCCTCAGCAGTTTTACTGGGATAAACACAGCTGGCACATGATGGGATGTACGACGAGACTATGTAGTACCTGCTGCAGACTTGCTGTCTTTTCTTTTGAGCACACAGCTAGTTAAGTTTGAAATTGGACATTAACTTTAGTTGGTTTAGCTTTTGATTAAATAAATAGCTATTTTCCTTCATGATCTCTGCCAGTGTAGTCTCTTCTTATGCGCTAACACCAATTAGGTTTTAAAATCTGGAAAACTGTGACAAATTTACTGAGAGAATTTTAGGTTATCGGTTGAAGGATGTATTTGCTTGAAGAATCCTACATGCATTGTCTCTGTATACTTAATTACATATACAAATAGGTTCTGACCTGTTTATTTGAATGAGCGGAATGAGGGAGCAGCACTAAAGTATTGACATTCAAATGTGTTAGCATTGACAAAAATGGCTCACTGAATAGAGCTATAATTTGAACATGTAGTGAGAGTTTAAATACATTTATTTTATGCTGACAGTAAGATATATTCTGAGGGATAAACAGTGTAGCTCAAGGCTACTTAAAGACAAAAGTCAGAGAAGACAAAGACGGCATGTGAATGCATACCTTGTAAGTCTAAAGTGAGATGGTCCTTTGCTGAATGCAGAAACATAAAGAAATGTACAAAGCAATCACAGATTAATGATAAATTCTTGTAATATTACTTCACGTTATTTCACACACAGTATTGTAATATTGTTTTACATTTGTGAATATGTAATATTGCAGCAATAATTCTGTGTTCCTACATAGCTTTTTAAAAAAGCTTTCTCTCTGAGTAGAAACAAGTGAGATGTATAAGCAATGCTGAAATGTTATTTCATCTTAAAATCATTCAAACTATTATCGTCTAGTAGAGCTGGGCGATATAATAAAGAACCTTGAACCTTGATAAGATTTTTTTCATATCACGATATGTTTTTTTCATTTCAGGCGATAACGATATCTATCACGATATAAGCCAAATAACTATATTTGTAAGATTTAAATGTGCCGTTGCTCACAAGTAAAATGTGAAATAATTAGCAGCTTGTTTTTATTTAAATATTTATTTCCCATAATAAGTTCAACAGGGTAGATGTACGTAAGGAACATGAGACTTTTTCAGATAAATAAAGGCAAATATTACAAACTACACAAAACGCAGCCGCTAAAGCGTTTAAGTTTCAAAATAGAACAAACAAAAGACTACTAAATTGTCAATTCCACTTACAAACAAAATTTTAATTCTAAAAATAAATCTTAGTTTGTTTTACAGAAGAACAAACAAAATTGACTAACTGTCAATATCAAATAAACTGAGAACCAAAAGGAAATTCTCAATCTCTCCTTGTTGTATAGCTTAGCTTTTCAAACAGTTTTAACAGTTACTTTAGTCTGACAAAAGCCGAATGACGAATTAGCGCTTCCAGTCAGAGATTGCGCATGCACCACTTTATTGTATTTCCAGACTCTGCTTTCGGCACAATTTACAGTGCGTGCTACTCTGTTTTTTGTCAGACTTGAAATAGCCGAAATACCTTCACACTACGGAACTTCTATGGTTCTTCCGTTCGACAATCTCGCCGGCATTGGAACCATCATCGTTTTTTTTTCTTCGGTAACCTTCGTTCACGCTCTCTGTTGATTTTTCTCTAGTCTGCAAACTCATTTCCTTCTTTACCTGGGCAGCCCGGCTGGCTGCTTCCCA
This sequence comes from Pundamilia nyererei, assembly GCF_000239375.1. Taxonomy (NCBI): domain Eukaryota; kingdom Metazoa; phylum Chordata; class Actinopteri; order Cichliformes; family Cichlidae; genus Pundamilia; species Pundamilia nyererei. The sequence continues at coordinate 545,035 of NW_005187513.1, read as the reverse complement.
AACAAATACACATGTGCGCCTTGGCACTTGTGCTGCATGTAACAAGTCACATGACGTGACGCTGTGGCTGTGATTGGTTCGGTTCTGCGCTACTTAATTTGGATTGGCTGTTCTTTTTTTTTTCTACTCTCTCAATAGTTTAATTTTTCTATCGAGAAAAGGTTATTTCGCAATACATATCGTTATCGTTCTATCGCCCAGCTCTATCTTCTAGTAATAACAACCTGAACCTCTGTAACAGTGCCTGAACAATAGTTTGTAGATTATTTATACATTATATGTTGAAGTTATGCGATCCTAATATTTGCTAGGTCAATAACAAACACATAAATCAGATTGGACTTATGTATGAGGTTGTGAGAAACAGCCTTACAGCCTTAGTTGATCATTTAATAAACGGAAGCACACAATCTAGGAAATTAAGATACGTGTGACCTTTTCTAGTGTACTATGGTTGTCCTAGCTTTAGGGCGACATCAGTGTGCGTACATGCGTGTGTGTGTGTGTGTGTGCACACTTATAGCTCCTGCCTTTGCCTGTCTGATACACAGGAAGTGATCCCACAGCTTTTTGAAAGGTCAGGACAGCTGTGCCTTTTGCAGCCATGACATTGGATTAGTAAATCTACAAACATATGTGTATTTAGGCATGAGGCAAGGCCGCCTCTGCATGATTCAAAAAAACAAAGGTGGTCATTCATTTTATGTGAATGGCCTCCATGAAGCCCCCCACTTTAAATTATGATTCATATAAGATGCGTTATATGGGACCGGTGTTAAGTTGTCACAAGAATTTCTTGCTATTCATGGTTGAATGATTTTAATTAATTTTCTGGTATAATTAGCATTTGTATCACACCGAGGACTGTGAGCCACATGTAGTGGGTCATCCATGCCATCCATTCAGATTGCCAGTCCCTCCTGCCTTAGCCCTCAACACACCTCTTCTCCCGGCAGTCTTGTGTGCAGCGTGCTCTGGTGGCTAAAGGTGCTCGTTAAAGTCCATAACTTATCTCACGTTTGAAGCTAATGGGAAGAATACTGGCTACAGTGAAAAATAAATTACATTTTTCCCCCCTCTCTCTTACTGCCCTCCTAACCTGTAGCGTAATATAGCAGCGGTGAGGCTATGCATTACAGATCTTAACCATTAGAATTTATCTGTGTTGCATGACGCTGACTGATGCATTTGGAAATAATGTACTGGAGTGGAGCATTACAGGAACCCTTGTAACTAATGGACAGCTCTCGCCTATGCCTGGCGATGTATATCATTCAGCTGGACGAGCTCATCAACTCAAGCAGTTCTTTGCAGGGTTTCCTAGCCGGGCAAGTGACTCGTGGTTTGCATTAAAGACTCTGGCAATAAAAGCTCCTCCTTACCTCCACTGGTCATCATTCTGTCTCTTGCTCTTTTCCTACCTATGCTCTGGGTTGATTAAAGGCAGACTGCTGTCAGGTGAATTTTTATTAATTAATGTTTCAGACTTTTTTCTTTCTTTTTTTTTTTCTTTCTGACTTTTAATGAAATGTCCTTTAAAGGCTGCTAGTGGTTCCACATCAATTAAAATGAATAACTTGTCTCTCAGTCTCTTTTGCAAATCATAAACACAGAGAAAAACACTCATGGTGGAACACTCATCCTATAGTTTGGTGAGGTTTGGAGAAGGGTCGCAAAAAATGATGAAATCTAGCTCTCAGGGCCATTCAAAAATTTATAAATGGAAAAAGTCTTTTGGAGTGCAGAGTTTTAGAATTTTCCAAGGTCTCGTGGACTTAAAAGTTTGTACAAGATTTTTAAATTTATTTATTTTATTGTATTTTTACATTTTCTTTTTTTTTTTTTCCCCCAAGAGAATCCATGACATGAATTTAGCCAAACAGGTGAGCCAATATTGCGTTGGGAATAATCCAGCTGATAGATTCTAAATATTTGCATTCAATATGTGTATCAGTGGAAGTTGTAAAAGCTCTCTTTCCTAACTTCATACATAACATTACTCATTACAGAATAGACTGCAATTCAATTACACTGGACTATAAGCACAGCAGAAAGTCATTTTTTTCCTCCATGCTTCTCTTTGGCTCTTTCCACATCCCTCACTGCTCCACATTTTTATTTAATGGTGTTTATGTTTTAATAGCTGCACCAGACAGTAGCTGCTTGTCTCCACAGTAATGTAAAGAACAAGGGATAGACCAGATGAATTCCATCCACACAGAGGTCAGAGATACAGAAAATGAATAGCAATGTGGATCCCCCAGCAGGCAGTAGGAGAGTCAGACTAATAAGAGCATAACAGAAGAAGAGAAGGGGGCCCCTGGGAACCAGCATAAAGGTTTTCAGTACATTTTTAAAAGAAAGTGGTCTGAAAATATAATGATGCCTGCTTTGAAATGCATCAGTAATCAGGGAAGGAATTTGTTCTAGGATATGAAATAGGATTGAAATTCCCCAGTTGTGTTGAAGAATGGGCTTTGTAGGTGGAGGGCTAGGTTAGTAGGGGCGAGAGGGGAAAGTATGGAATGAAATATGTGAGTGAGCAAAATGGATCCTTGAACTTGTGCTTTTTTGGCAGGTATTGAGCATAAAGGAGGAAACTCAGTATTCTTCTGTTGTCTCTTAGAAATTGTTGCTGATGGTCACAAGTATTTGGCAGTTAGCGTTGTCAAACAAATCAACTTTCAGATGCCAATCGATACTAAACATTAGTGTCAGATTAGATGCTCATTTGCATCATTACTGATACCGTTATTGATCTTTACATCCTCCAGCTGACACACTACTTTATACAGCATTGCTGCAGGCAGAACCACCCCTAACTTGTGAGTGAAGTAGCTGACTTTCACGACACCGATCAAGTCTTCATGAGGAATTTTACATTTCTTTTCCGTTTTCAGTAAAAGTCGGGTCTCTAAGACCTTGAAGTATTAAATAGTGTTAACCTGACTGGCACGCACCTCAGCATTAGCTGCTTAACTATTAGCAGTTACCCAATAGCATAAGTAGCCATTATAGCATTAAGGAAGCAACTATGGCTAATAATGAAATAGTAAAAGCTTCAGTCAGCAACTGGGGATATTTTGTGATGTCTGGCACTGGACCATAGCAACAGAGTGCATGTTTGGTACATTTATAAAGGTTTTGTGCAGGCAGTTGCCTTTGTTTGTCTGGCGCTGTCACATTTGAATCTTAGCATATTCCATGTTTTCATGATTTCTAACTTACTCACTTCTACTCCTGAGGCAGTGTGGATTTCATCAGTCTCTGAACACTGTGATGGATCTGTTAAACACTCAGGTAACAGTCTACTACCACTGCCACTCTGTAGCATGTGAAAAGGATATGTTGGGTCCTCAAACTGGAGGCCAACAGACAGAAAGCTATTATCTAACAGCCTGCCATTAAAAGGTTGATTGTGCCAGTGCCGGAATAGAAATGCTCCATAGCCAGCCCATTTTCACATAATTGACATTGTCTGATTATTTACTGAAGTGCACATTTTCAGTGTACGTTCATCGTGGTTCCACTAGGTGTTATATTTTATTATTTCCTTTATGTCATTTTACCGTGTAGCTATCATTTCTAATCTAGCAAACTACATTATCCTATCTGCACTGGTATTCCTTCAACTGGGCTAATCAACCCCCAAAAAGTGCTTTTTCCTTTTGGGAATGGTTACCAATAATACATTTCAATTTCAGAGCAGTGAATTATCCCAATTGGAAAATGAGAATTTCTGTTGCCCCGTATTTATTTTTGCCACACGTGTTACAGTCCTAGTTCTCCATTGCATGTCCTCACAGAGGCACTGCTTTGAGGTGAATTACCATGGAGCCTTATCTTTGCTCCCAGTCACCCTGTCAGCACTTTTTGATGTTTCCATTGTGCATTTGCAGATAGAATTTGTAATAAGGAGTCATTATGATTTTGAGTTCTTGTTAAATAAAAGTAGTGATCCCTAGCAATTAGCCTAGTGAATCTCTGGTTGGAAGAACTGTTTGAGCTGGTATTAGTCAAAAGATTTGGTGAGGTAGCAGCTAGATGTGGATGACTGACACCAAGCCAAAATGTTTGATATATATTTCTAATAAATTAGCCTTACTGTAGCTAGTATGAGAATTATCCACCAATTTACCTTGATGCCATTTTTAGCCATTTTTGTCTGCTTTTGTGTTAGCGTAGCTTTAAACACAAATCAAACTGGATTCTCTCTCTTTTTTTAAAGATGTTTGTTAAAAAGTTGTTAATTAATTTTTTTGTTTTACTCTTTTAAAAATTCATTGAAATGCTACATTGAGATGGTTTTTCCAAATACTGGTAAGGTTCAGGTTTTTTCATTTTAGAAGGTATTTGTAGGTCTTACAGTGCTGAAGATAGTAGTTTTATTCTAGATTTGTTCTCCAGGAAAAAAAAGACCTTAAAAGATACTAAAAGTCTATATTTCTAAAGGTACCAAAAAATTGTCCCCCAAAGCCAGCTCTTTAGTTTAAAAAGAAAAGTTTTATTATCCAATTCCAGACTTTTTGGGGAAGTATATAACTCGAAACTAAACGCAAAATTGACTTAGTAGAATTTCAGCCAGCACCATCAAGCTTACAATCTGAACGGGGAAGTTTACAGCAATAATCTAAATTGTGTTAAATCACTTAGCATTTAATTGGTTAATTTGTCCATTTATATTATGCTTCTTATCTTATCTTTGGGTTGTACTGATTGAATATTGATATGATATGGTTTTTCATTGTGCTCTTGTGGTTTGGTTGGTGTGGAGTTCTTAAAGTACATTTTGTCTGGGTTAAAAGTCTTACGTTTTACTTGGTAAATCTTGCAGGCCCCATCTGCTTATTGGTAAGACTCAGGAAAGGCAAAACTAATGTGTGGGGTTTTTTTGTTTTGTTTTTTTGTTTTGTTTCTTTTTTGTTTTGTTTGTTTCTTTTTGTAAAGGGTTGGCTGAATTCAGCTCTATGTCTGTAATTTGAGAGCTTATTACCTGCGATGAATTATGGTATCACAAAAAAGGCCTTTGGGCTCACTTCTCCTGTGTCCAGTGAACACCTGCACTACTTCAGAATGCTTTGAACAGCCCGTGTTTGGAGGATGTATTGTAATTTAGTTCAAAAAGCTTTTATCTCATATGTAATGTAGAGGTCTTTCAGGAACCTGGGCTGACAAAGACTTTCCATGTGCTTCTTTTAGGTCTGAAAAATCACTCAAGATTAGCATGCTAATGATTGGCAGTGAAACCTGTGAAGATCAAGACAATTGAAGTCTTTTCTGGGTGCCTGAAGATAACAAATAACCTTTAACAGATGAAATGCTCTACTTCCATTAAGTAAACTCCTAATTTTTAGTGCAATTTGTGAAAAATACTGAAGGTAGGCATTTCTTTTATGTTTTGGAGTCACACATCTGCCTCCAGCTCATTGTAGTTAATTATACTTAGGTCCTTTTTGGGGTGTGTTCCTAGAGGATCTGCATATTTTCTTCCCAGCTCTACTTGATGTTGTTGCGCGCTGCTTGAGTTCTGAGTGGTTCATTTAGGAGGCCTGGTGCTGCTGTTTTGTCACAGTGGAGAGAGATCAAAGAGGCTACTTAATACCAAGGTTTAGGAAGAGCTAGAACATCCATTTCAAGCAGTGTGCTGTGCCTGTTGTGGCTAGCATCAGGTCAGAAATAATGAGCATGGTATAATAACCCTTTAGAAATAAAAATCTCCTCAAACATGGACATCATACTGTGGAAACACAGCTTCAACAAGCTCTCTTCAGGGAAGCAGGAGATAAAGAGAAGCACAGGTATATGCGCGGCCAGGTCACATTGTGCACGCTGAACAAATAAAAAGTGTGGGTGGGAGGCCTTGGCAGAGGGCAGGCACAGACAGTGGCTTCATAACGGGTGAACAGTGCTATGTGTTCAAGGGTCCTGTTTTGAAGGTACTTGGGAGGGCTGCACTTTGTTAAACACATCTGCCCCACAGTTCACAGTAGAAGGAGGCAGAAGAAGCATTCATTGATTAATGTGTGTCAGTAATTGTTACAGTAAAAACGAAGGGTCTGGTTTATTTCTTTTGTTATATGTCCCCCGTTTATTTTCTCTGTCTGCTGTTTTGGCTTGCTTTGCTGTTTTTTGGAAATACATTGTTGAAACGCACAGATAAACACACCAAACGCTAGTAGGTTGTGACCCACTGTTCAGCAAACCTAGCCTCAGTAGTTGTTAGAGGAGCCCCAACGTTTACAGACAATACCCTGCAGTGTGCACACCAGCTCATCTCTCTCCATGTACTGCCCTAGGCCACGGGTTCCAGACAACCCCTGCCTTGTTACACCTCTTGTACACCTCACTTTTGCACTCTGTTTCTGCTTCTCTTTGTCTTTCCATGTATCTTTTTCCCCTTTATTTATGTTAGATGAGTCTGTGTGTAATCAATCAGGATGTGTGCAAGACTAAATGTGTTTCAGAAGTTGCTTTTACAATAAACTACATTAACAGGTCTTTAGAACAGATAAAACAACATACTGCGTTGCCATCTGAACAAACAATGTATTTAGAATTACAGCACAAGTCGTAATAATAGGGTGATCGTGGCTCAAGAGTTGGGAGTTCGCCTTCTAATCGGAAGGTTGCCGGTTCGAGCCCCGGCTTGGACAGTCTCGGTCGCTGTGTCCGAGGCCTTGAGCCTCGCCTCTGTCAGTGCGCCCCATGGTGGCTGTGGCTACAATGTAGCTTGCCATCACCAGTGTGTGAATGGGTGGATGACTGAATGTAGTGTAAAGCGCTTTGGGGTCCTTAGGGACTAGAAAAGCGCTATACAAATACAGGCCATTTACCAATAATACAAGCGATGAAACTTTATATTCAGTGTATAACATTAAAAATACTTTTAATTTCTTACTCATTCTGCAAACTTCCTGCCATGTTTAAAGAAATAAAGAAAGGCTTGCCTGTTAGATGGTTTTCTAATGATTGTGCATGTTAGGCTCAGTGTGGGAGCCAAGGCCAAGTTGAATAACAGCCTGTCTCTCTAGGCTTCACAGAAGACTCACTATCTCTGACATCGCCACACATCTGGCAGTCAGCCTAAAGACCATGCCATTTAATTAGCTCTAATGAATAATAATTTTGTGCATGAATCAGCTCTTAATTCTGCATAATTACAGTACAATTTGTAGACGAGTTTCATTAAGAATGCATCTATAACTAACTACTAGACTAGAGGGGTACACAGATCTGCAAATAGAGCATCTTTCTTTCATTCTTCTTGTTTTTATTTGAAAACAATACATTTTTTGCAAAAATGATGGGTCAGCTTTGTATTCTCTGTCATTAAATTTGCAAGGTCAGACAGAATGACCAAGGCTATAATAGCTGCTGAGACAGCAGATTGCCCAATTAGATGAGGCCCTTAAGCTGCTCTCTGCACTAAAGCGCTGTGACCTTCAAATCATTGGAAAGATTAGTTGGAGCTGTCCTGCCTAACAAGACTGGAATTTGCTTGTGCCTGTTTTCCTGGTAGAATAGTCTGAATAGCATTCTGCATGAAGGCAAGAGTTGAGCAAATTGGTAAATATGTTCTTATTACAAAAACATGCCTGTCACTTCTTTGTTTTTTAGGACTTAAGGAAATTGACTGCTAACGCTGAAAAGATTCTGTCATGCCCTGTGTAGACCTAACCTTACTCCCACATTCTTCACAGTTTGACTCTCTTCTTCCTGTCCCCTTCTTTCTCACTATGCTGGTAATGCATTGGAAAGAAGAACCAAAGTCACACTACATTAGTTTGGTGGTGGCTGTTGCTACAGAGAGCCATTACTCTTCCCTGACAGTATCAAAGAGAGCAGCAGAGCTGTGCTGTGCCTAGCCCACTACTCACTCTCGCTCTCTCTCTCTCACCCTGCACCACTCGCAGGAAATTGCCTCATACTTCAGCAGGCAGGAGGTGAAACGGCAGCGACACCCATGCATGTGTCACTTTCTAGGCTCAGGGCTTGGGTGGGAGTGGGCTTTGGTGTCACACACAAATGCTGCCAGGGGAGCAGTAGAGGAACAGTGCCCAGGGGATGTGGATCTAGGCAGTGCTCCAGAAGCTGAGATCTGCTGGAATACAGTGATGACAATTCTTCGGTCTATGTAGACTCAGCTGCATTGAACATAGCACTAATGTACAGCTCAACACACTGTCCTCTGCTGACTGATCTGCTATTCTGGGTTAATCATTTTTCCTACTTCGCTGTTAATGTGAATGGAATAACTGCTAAGTACTTTACACAAATCTTTTGACACAGTCTACATAGCCAAAACACTTTAGTGGTGACTAATTGAAGCAGGTGGAATATACTTTTAAAAGTGAAGAAGTACTGAAGGTTGGAAAGGAGGTTAAAGTGTCTAGGACTGCTGCTTTTGGGACTTTTGGGTAAGAATAATAGTAAAATAAGGCATTAAAGAAATTAAATTAAATCCTTTGTCATAAGGGATATTATTAGCTACTCCTAATACAATTTTGCTGGTTTTAAAAGACACTGAGAATAAATGAGCATATTTTGTTCCATATTTTCCCTCATAGTGGTTCAATTTTTTTACACTGGAATTTTTGTTTTAGCACAATCTAATACTTTAGGTTCTGTTAAGTAAAGCTTAAATAGGCTGTTAAATGTCAGGCATTTTATCAAAACACTACAAGCTGCAAACAAATGTGCCTCAGTGCTTGATAGAGTATTGAAGTGTTTGATGTTTCCAGGGTAAAAAACAACAACCTAAAAACGCATGCAGCACAATTTTAGATATAGAAGGACGACCTTTTTCAGGGTTTGGTAGGTTCTAAAATTTTGATGATGTCGTTACAGCTTTTCTTGCATCTTACCACACTGTAGAATCAGTCTGTGTAGATGTCTCAAAAGGACAAATGTTTATTGCTATTATAAAGCAGCCTTTGTTGTGATTGTGTGTGCTCCGTGTCCCCCCTTTCCTTTCATTTTGGGCTGGGCTGGGGGGGGGATTGGTGCAATCCGCCGCCTCTGCAGCTCTGTGATTAGAATGGGAGGGAGGGAGAGTGCTTCTCAGCAGGACTCTCTGTTTTATATTCATCAAAAGAGCTGCCTTTGATTTGCTCCCTCTTTGACGTGTGACAGCATGGACTGCAGCACCACAATGCTGCTAAGGAAATCATGCACTTACCACCCCCTATTCCACACCACCCTGACCCCCCCACCCTTTTCTCCCTTCTCTTCTTCCTGCCA
>NW_005187513.1:534533-535765 GCF_000239375.1 Pundamilia nyererei | reverse complement strand
CCCCGGCAACTCGACTATTAAAGTCAGCCACTGTCCCCCCCCACCATCTCCCGCAGCCGAACCCTCAGGCCAGCGCACCAGCTTATTAATTTCTTCATTATTATTGATATTGCTGCTCTCCACAAATCATCAGACTTTTGCCAAGGTCATCTTTGCTGAAGGTCTGCCCCCACTTGTTTCTTGCACCTCCCGTCTCGAGAAACGGACAGACAGGCTGAAAAGATGGCGAGCTCACAGGCAGACAGTGTGTCCAGTTGTAACAAAGAGACAATAGACGAAGAGCTAAAGCCTTGAATAGGGCGCGATGATAATGATACGATGTTGACGATGACCACAATACCGAAGATGAGACCTTCATTAAGTCACTTTGTCATTAGTGCTCTACTTGTTGTGTTCTTTACAGAGTGCCATTGATTCTGCTATTTGTCTGCAATATCATAAATGTTCCAACGAGCCTTCTGCTTATGATCGTGCGGTGTGTGACCTTCAGCTCATTCGCTGTTGGAAGAAATCGGCGGTTTCCCCGGTGTTGACACAGAAGCCCACCCTATAACCACCCTAACTATCACATCAGTCAATTTTGCCTAGTCTGTGATAACTCATACTGCAATCACATACACATTCATACATACACCTTCACCTCACTGTTCAAACACTGTTTCCTTTCACTATGCTGCACAGACACGCACACACGCATAGCTGTGTTTGAACAGGACTGCTCTGTGCCATAGAGACTGTGCTGGTTATTAACAGCATGAATTATTTAAGAAATTTCCAACTCTGCAAACACTGGTCGGAAGAGACAAGGCGCAGGAAAGAGAGAGAAAGGGAGAGAGTAGCTGTCAGCATGCATGTTCGATCCATCAGGCATAAACTGAGGCTATTTGCTGTCTAAATCTGTATCTCCGAACTGGTGTAGCTAACACGGTTGAACATGGCCATGGTTGGCGTCCAAAGAAAGAATATGTCACATCGTCCATTTTGATTCTAGAAGTTTCAAATTAATTGGATTGCATATTTTGTACCAATACAAAAAAACGTATTGAGTCCATAGCATGGAGTGGTATGCAAATGTTTGACTATTATGTATACAGGGAGTGCAGAATTATTAGGCAAATGAGTATTTTGTCCACATCCTCCTCTTCATGCATGTTGTCTTACTCCAAGCTGTATAGGCTCGAAAGCCTACTACCAATTAAGCATATTAGGTGATGTGCATCTCTGTAATGAGA
>NW_005187513.1:525703-533128 GCF_000239375.1 Pundamilia nyererei | reverse complement strand
TTTTTTTTTTTTCCTCTGTACACATCATATTAACTTTTTGAAACAAACCTAAACATATGTTTCTGCAGTATTTTCTAGGTATGTAGAAAGCAGCAAAGTGCATATCTATTATACATGATATCTACAGGCCTTCAATTGTTGGTATTTCAAAGGGAAGTTTTTTTATTTAAAGCTTTGACATAGAAATCATCTGCATTACTTGTGTGTATGCTAATTTATCAGACATATAGACTCAGGCAAAATGTCATACATCAAACCCACTTTCCCTCCAAAATGTAAAAATCCATGTTCTGGTGGTTCTGTGCCTGAATAAAAATGAGACAGCGGTGTACTTTAACTATAAAGATGTAATGTTTATGCTCATCTCTGCGTGCCACCTTTCTCACACTTTGTCTTGACCTTAAAGTGTCTCTTTTGACAAGCAGTCTTCAGTTCATCAGTTAGCTCTTAAAAGCTCTTTGCTTAGTTGCCCAATACAGGAATGCTAGCTGAAGTGAGAAGGCATCACAGTAATAGCTAGTCACTGTGCATGAATAATAACAGCATTGGGGGTCACAGCACCTTTTGGCATGTGTAGGCATCAGTTTGATTTTGCTTTCAGCTGTGATGGAGTTTGATTGGAGTTTGATGCTGGGCTCTCACCATGTGATAGCCCTCCTCAGCACAAGATGACACCAGGCTGTTCAAGGTGAACATTCAGTAGCCCTGCATGCATGCATGCATCTTATCACTGTCTCCCTAATGGTCCTTCACTTAGCTCTGAGGCATCTTCTCCAGCACTCAAGCCAACGTCACCCTCTGTCATTTCAGATGTTCACTTGCCCCAGTAAGCAGACAGAGACGTTCGGCTCGTTCGCTTCTGTGCCACTTGACAGAGAGGGACTGCAAAGAAGGCAAGAGTAGATGAGAGGAAAATAAACTAAGAGGGAGAACAATGTTAAAGTATGCAGCGCTGCACTTTCTGTCAGAAATTGTCCACCCCCACCCCTGCTACCTCCCTCTCCCTTGTAATCTCTGAAGCCATGGTACGGTTTGTCACTGTTAAGTTGATATCAAACTTTGGTGCTCTGTCTGTGGACTCGTATATCTGAAGCTTCACTGTTGCACATAAACCCCATAATCCTTCTGGAAAAGGACAGGTAAGTGTCTCTGTGCTAAAAACTCACTGCTCTCTTCTCTGAAAAAAGTAGTATTCTTCTTGGTTATTTTCTCCTACCATTCATTTCCTTGTGTAGCCAGACTGCTCTTTGGCCCCACAGGACAGCCTGAAGCCAATGGGTGATTCCAGCATTTATCCTTTCCTTCACAACAACTCTAACAGTGAAGATCAGAGCTCATTCACTTATAGTTTGGCTGACTGCCAGTTCTAAACTCCACTTTCATACCAAAGTCTGCTTAGTGAGGTGAAGAACCTATACTTTTACTTATAGTTGTGTGTTCTTGTTCTAACCAGGTTGAAGCTGGCAGATACAATAATAATGAGTGGGCCAACACTCTATACAGTAGCTGTATTCATTATTTATTTATTTATTTTAGTGGCACAGATTTGGCGGGGGAACATCTCCAGTGTTATCTTACGTCTCATTGATATGTCATCCATCTGCACTTGTGCCAAACGCCTAACGCTCTATGCAAACTCCCCACAAGATGTCTGTTTTTGTAAATGGGTTGAATTTTCTTCACTATCTGACAAATCCACTTATCAGTATAACTGTAGCAAAGTAAATCATGTCAAAAGGAAGAGACAGAGGGTGCATTTGTTTGCTTTCTTTTTAAGGGCATCCTGTATTCTGTTTTATTTATGGTGTTTTTGTATTATAAAGTCAAGTTTGTTGTGCTCCACTATCTTGTCATTGGTTTATCTTTAGTGTGGTTTTCTATTGTCTGCTCTTCTCCTGCTGTAGTCAGGAGTATTTCATAGGGCTCTTGACACAACCGAGCCTTGGCAACTCACCTCCTTTGTTCTCTCAGGAAAGGATGCCAAATTCAATGGAAAGTAGAAAATCGGAAAATGCTTCAAAGTCAGTACTTCTTACCCATTGGAGCAATATAGTTGTGCACTTGGCACACAGTAAAATTCTTTGCGCCCCCCCCCCCCAGATAGGATAGAAAAATAAACATTTAATATGTGTGTAAAGTTGGAGCTTTATCACAACTACAGCGTACCACAGCTGATCTAATCTTATCTGTAACATCTACCCAGGGCAATCTCTAAGTTTAGCAGAACCAAATAAATCACAAGGGAAAAAAATGTTCTTAACATTCAGACACCTATTCTTGCATTAGAGAGCTTTTGGCAGGGCCAACTCCAAGCAATTACTTCCTAGTGGTCAGCATTTGGCCTATCTGTGTGGATTAACGATGAGAATGCTGACCTAGGAACTGGTCAGCCGTGATGCCTTCACACCTGAGTGAGTGGACTCTGGGCTCGACTACTGCAGCGCCTAGACTGTCTAGAGGGATTGCGTATTAGGGGGAAGGCTCAGTTCAGTTGGAGACACATTTGGCTGATCCCTATATGCAACCAGAGTTCCTGTCTGTGTCTCCCATACCAATAACCTCCAACAGAGGTGAAGCTTTTGAAATGAACCACTGCATAATGGAGATAAACTCAAGTCACAGGTCATAGCTCAAGATAAGAGCCAGTATTTAACTGGGCAGTTTCATACATCATCTCTCTGCCTTGAAGCAGTGGATAGTTTGAAATAGGCTGAAGTTTGATTGCATGGAACAAAATGTGTTTGCCCATGTGTGACTACAAGTTAATGTTTTTTCTGTGAGTGTGTGAATGATTATGTGTACATTTGTTAAACAGTGTTTGTGTGAAAAGGAAAGGGAGTGACTAGGACTTTGCTTGGGTGTGAATGTGTGTGGAGAGAATGAATGTATGGGTGCGGGCCTGTGTGCGTCTGTTCTGGCAGTGAATGTGATTGTGTTTTGATTAGGTCTCAGTGGTGCGCCAAGTTCAGGCCTTGTTGAGATTCCTGCCACTCCCACATCCCCATCGCTTTCTCAGTTTGACAGCTGATGGGATCTCAGATGGAATGTGCATGTGTGAATTGCCAGCAATATACATAACAACCTAATTTCTTCTCTCCATCTCGTACACCTTTTCCCTCCCTCTTGCTTTCATTCACTCCTCTGCCTCCTCTCTTTTTATCTGCAGTCATTAAGCTGTCTGTTTCTGTCTGTCTTTCGATACACTTCTCATACAATATACAGAGTTCAGGAGCAGTGTCAGCCCCTGCATTTTGGGCTGTAGGATTTACCGTGTTGTTTTTGTTCTAGTGAATTTTAAGAGTTAGTAAGCCAATCTTATGTTTTCAAAACAATAAATGTTCCAGACTTCCAAGTCCTATAGGTATAGTAAATAAGTGAAATTCTCGATCTTACTGATCATCAGCTGAAAAGACAAAATTCTTACCCCCAACTTTGTCAGATGCTGACATTTGGGCAGACTCATCATGACGTGACATTTTCATGCAACAGAAACTTGTCTGACGTCCATTGTACTACAAAGTACCATTTTGGTGAACAAGGATGTATGAAAACTTAAAATAAAAAAAGAAAACATTGTTGAGGTGCAGAGTGAGGTCATGTTAGCAATTAGTGCTGCCACGATTAGTCGACTAGTCACGATTATGTCGACTATTAAAATCGTCGACGACTAATTTAATAGTGGACGCGTTGTTTGAAGCTTTGTAAGATCACAAAGGACGCAGGAATAAGTAGCAGGATTTAAGAGTGTAATAACGGACTGAAACAGAAGATGGCAGCACTGCATGTACAAGGATGCCAGCTGCCATTAAACCCCAAAGAAGAAGCTGTGTCCCAGAATTCATAGCGTGGCCTTGTCGCTACCCAATCCGTACCGGAAACCCGATCGGTACCCCGCATTCGCAAATCTTACGTCACTTCCTCTCTTTGTCAACATTGCAACATTCAATATATTTGAATGATACGGTTAGCGCCCAGTCAGTGTTGCCAACTTAGCGACTTTGTCGCTATATTTAGCGAGTTTTCAGATCCCCTTAATGGCTTTTTTTCCCTAAAAAGCGACTAGTGACAAATCTGGCGACTTGTATTATTGGAGACTTATTTATGACGACTTTTTGACGTGAAAGCGCGTATCGCTCTTACTCTCAACAAGCAGCAGTGCTACCGTAGGCACCTCACCCGTGCCAAAGCGCTCACGGGCGGAGGATAGTCCTCCCCCTATCAGGGCAGGAGATGTTCCCATCTATGCGTCCAAACTAGAAAATGAATCGCGCATGAGCCAAGCCGCTGCTCCAGCACTGACTGTAACGCAGTCAGTTCTTCTTTTACTGTTATGTTGTTTTTTGTGGATCACAAGGTTTAAAACTACTTATAAACACACACACACACACAGTAACTACACTAGAGTGCCAAAGAATGCAGCTGTGTAAACTTCAAATATCTGCCACCACATATTTTCAAAAGCGCACAACGTTTTCGGAGACATCTGTTACCCACCAGCTCGATAGCAAGGCTCACTAGCCGGCAAATCGTTTTCAAACCCACTGCCGTCTTTCGCTACTCAGGTTAAACATATATAAGTCACTTAGATAACTTAAAAATGATATTGTTTGGCTTTTTTCAGTATTTTATTTGTTCCTGAGTAAATCAGTTTGGCTGAGATTAAAGTTATAGTTTTTACACAGCTGAATAAACGTCAAGCAGACAGCTGATTATCAGAAGTGTGAGATGCTCGAGAATATACTCCGGTGTTGTGTTATATTTTAGATAGCAAGGAGCAGATGGCTGAGTTTATTAAACTCCACCGAAACAATCTGCAAACTTCATTAAAATTTAACAAACAATCATCTTGTCTTTATTTTTAGTTAGCACATACCTTAAACACTTTAAAGCTGTAAGCTAATGATAGTTATATAAGAGCAGATTCATGCTGGTGCAATAAGCTGTACGTTGTACGTCCAATGGGCGCATGATCTGATTAGTCGACTAATCGCAAAAATAATCGGTGACTAGTCGCCTATCAAAATAATCGTTTGTGGCAGCCCTATTAACAATGCATTAAAATTTGCCTTAGATTCACCGAGGTCTTCAAGGTCAACTTAATGATTTATTGGTTAAAATTTACAAAAAGCCATCTACCTTAGAAACTGTGATCCTTACAAGTGTGTTGTGTATTGTCAACATAAAGAAGGTACAATATCAAATGTAACATATGAAGATTTAAAATATGTTACATTTTATCTCTGACCTCTCCTTCAATGTCAATAGGTCTGAAGGTCAAAGTGGTAATAATGCTAAAAAGAGCTATTTAAAACAACTGTATGTTTCTTACTGGAATTATTTGTAGGCATATAGGGAATGTTTTATGGGGATTCTAAATGTTATGTTACTTTGGACTTCTTCTTCAAGGTCAAATAAGGTCAAACCTTATCTTTAAAACCAAAATCTACTGCCTTTATTATGTACGTTACAGTAACAGCTTAACCATTTAATAGTGCATCCTCCGACAGAAAAGCACATTTGGTTATGGTTTACTGGGCTACCGCCTTGCTACTTTGCTAGTGCTACTATTGAGCATCTCTGTGTTAACACCAGCAAACCCACCTGACCAAGCATTACAGTACTTACCATCTAGTTTGAGGCACCTGGAGTCACAGTGGGGTTGGATAGGCCAAATTGGATAAGCAGAAGAGGATGGGTAGATGGATGGATAGATGATATAAATGTCAGGCACATTTTTGTCCAGGGTTTAGCCCACATCTTGCCTTACAATAGCTGAGGTGAACTCCAGCTCGCCTTGCAATCTTCTGAAGAATATATTGGAAAAGCAAATGGGTGGACTGATGACAGCAAACATATTAAATGAGTACGAGGTTAGTTCGTTGATCCAAAGTAATTCAGGAATAGGTGATTTTTTATTTATTTATTTATTTTTTAACCCAGGAGTGCCAATACCATAACAGTTTTTCCTTTGTGTTGTAAAAGATGATTGTGTCTAGTGGTTAACATCAGCAAAGACTGGCCATCCTAATCTAAATCAAGCAGCTTCCCCAAACCTGCTTGATTTAGATTACATTTAATGAATATCACACTTCTTTCTCAGTGGTCTTGAGCATTTATTCCTGCTACATCTGACCTTAATATACACACCCTAGTCTGTTTGATTCAAACAGAGATGTGCTTTGAACTGTGTAGGGGTTTTTATTAGTTTCCTAGGTTTTCTGGCCATTGTTAGTCAGTGTTGTGGGTTGATTATGTATGCACTATTCCAGGATTTTTATCTTCCATTTACATGAACTTTGCTTTATTACTTTTACCATAATTAGCTAAGTGATTTCACCCGGGGGCATACTGTTGTTTTAATCCACTCCCACGTGCATGTGCTTAGTGTAAGAACTTAATCTATGTGTGAGAGCTTGCACATTCATTAAAGTGAATAGCAGATGCCCTTTGTCCTTTATAATATGGCGATCACAAATTCCCTATTTAGTTATTTTTAGTTTCCTGTATGCAGTTATGAAATCTGCCCTTTTTGTCATACATTTATGTATTTGTTGTTGCATTTCTCCATATCGACAGTAGTGCTAGTGAAACCAGTGCCAGGCTGCTGTTTCTCTGATAACCAGTTGAGGCTGCCTTAACTCTGGCTTTTTAATGTGGGAGTCTACTGGGGAAAGTAGAGTAGCTTTTGGAGCCAGCCTCCAGTGGCCGTTCCAGGAACCACTTTTGGCACTTCTGTTCTTAGCTTCATTTTTCAGCCCCAGAGATTTCGGCCTGCTCCCAGTCAAGAGTCATGTTATATTAGCTAACTTTTTTTTATTGCTAAAAAAGAGAAAGACAAGTAGATGATCTCCAAAAGTTGATTCTGTTCATCTGGACGTAGCATTTTGTGGGAGAAACGTTTCGTCACTCATCCAGGTGACTTCTTCAGTCTCAGCTGAGATTTGGTTTCCCCAAATCTAATGAACAGTACATTTGCATAATGACTGAAACCAGCCCACTGAAGGAACAATGGGCTGGGATGCGAACACCATCCCCACTGACACAGCGGCCAGGGAGGCAGAAGAACAGCACATCAAGAAGGCCCTTAGTAAATGTGATTATCCCAGCTGGACTTTTGTCAAAGCTGGAAAGGCACCTAAAGAAAGCTCCAGCCGATCCAGGAGAGAAGGACAACCGCTGCCCAAGCGAAAACCTGTAGTGCTCCCATTAGAGGTGGGAATCACCATACATCCCACGATACGATATTATCACAATACTTAACGCACGATATGATATTATTGCGATTTTTTTAAAATATCTGCGATATTCAGATTCTGTACATAAAGGTAAACTTTATCAATATTCATTTTATCTAATATCAGTCTCGCACTCAGTCTTTCTCTCATTTCAGTCAGTTTTATTGTTGACAAACTGAACGGTTTGTAT
>NW_005187513.1:467918-523510 GCF_000239375.1 Pundamilia nyererei | reverse complement strand
TAATGTAATATAGTATTGGCCATACTATATGATGTATTGCTTGTCTTTGTTTAATAATACAGAAGACAAAGACCTTAAAAAATAATCGCATATCGCATCGCGGTTGCAATATTGGGGCAAAAAATCGCAATTAGATTATTTTCCATAATCGTTCAGCCCTAGCTCAGACTGAAGAAGTCACTCTGATGAGTGACAAAACTTTTCTCCCACAAAACGCTACATCCAGATGAACAGAATCAACTTTTGGAGATTTACTTTCCTGGATGATTGAGAATGCATCAAGACAAGTAGATGATATTTATAGCAACCAGCTTGTAGATATTGCTGTGCTCTCAAAATTAAACTAAACTGTGAGTATTATGGACGTACACTATATTTGCTTGTACATGTTAGCTGTACGCAGGACCATGCGGGTGGCTGAAGAGATTTTTTTCTCTCAAATGATTTCTGTTGAATATCTGACTGGCTCTGACTAACTGATTCCAAAAGATATTTAAATTAACAGTCAGTGTCCCAACTACATTGGAAGCAGCTGATATGTTCAACTGTTTGCTAAAAATGGGGCACATATAGTATGCACTTCAGAAATGAGTCACAGTGACATTCATAAACTATCTCATTTTAAGGAGCAGCACTTGAGCCTTTGATTTCATCTTTACCGGAATTAAGACTCTAAAATAAATTACATTTGTTTCTTCTAACTTTAACTTAACAAAGTAAAGATGCTGTGTTATTTGCCAGTTCTGTCAGTTTTCTGAGGGCTTGATGTTATTCAATTGTTATGACAGTGGGTAGACAGTATTATTGTTTCTCTGTATTTGTGCATTATGTGCATGGTTGTCTTGCATATGGTGGGTACGTCTGTCCCCGTATGATAAGGACCATCTGACTTGCTGATAGTTTTCTAAATATGGTGATGCTCTGGGACAGGGTTATAGTAATGAGCCTTGGCAGTAGCTTGCTTTAGTATTAAATGTGCATCTCCCTCCCTTTAAAGGCAGTAAAGCATGTTGGGATGCAGTGAAATGTTTACAACACTGTGGTTGGCTCCTTCAACAGTCCTGGCAGCAGAGGCCATTATTGCAGCTCACATTTCTAATCACTCATCCTTGGCAATCAATCAAGGCCCCACCCCCTACCTTTCTCGACACTGCCATAGAATTTCAGAAGTCTGCATTACAAGGACACTCTAAAATGGCCTCACAGAATACTTACAATCATCAACTCAAGTTAAAGAGTTTTTTTCATTCTGTGAATGTGTAGGATCTGGTGTTTTGTGGCCAGCTGAAACCTCAAGGTTTCAGTGCTTGGTTTAAGTGTCCAAGGGGACGTATTTTACCTCAGGCTTTTAAAAGCAACCTCCTGGTGTCAAGTACAGCAACGTGGGTGACTTTTTCTTTTTAAACACAACTGAAATCTATTAACGGAGCAATTTTGTATCCTTTTTTCAGTTTGTTAGGTAAATTAAATATTTTTAAAATGCACATTAATTTGTTTCTTTAAACCACCTTATTCAACATGGTACTCCTACATACCTTTTAGAATATGTTACTGAGAGCTACTGCAGGAATCACCGTTGTTCACAATTGTTCCTTTTAATTAAAGGCTATTGATATACTAATATAAACCTAGATTCTAAAACCACCAACACATGATTGTACATTGTAGTTTCACTTCACTTCCCTGGATATGCTGCAATCTTTGTATATCAAAAAAACAACACAATGAATTCATGTTTCACTTATTTCATATACTTTAACATATATTCTAACTAGTGTCAGGAAGTTTTCTGTGCTCAAGCTGAAAACTGAGGTTCTTTCACATTCAAACCATATCATATATTCAGACCTAGCCTTGACATCTTTCACAGGTTTAATTTCCGCTGCTCTGCGAGCTATGAGGTTTTTCTTTATCGTGAAAAGCAAAACAATGTGCAAGAGATGAATGTCACCTGAAAAAGGAGTAGTGGTTCCTCTCAATAGTTTTTAGTTGGTGTTCATGATGATGAAAAGACATTTGAGTTTTTATATTAGTAAGAAAGAATTACCGCTATGCTTTTGACTGTGTCAGGCTAAGATTGTTTTTTAGCTATTGCTAAACTTTGCTTTATTGTTTAAATGCATTCTCATTAGTGTCATCTACTGCAAATTCTTTGTTTACATGCGATGACTGTGTAGTAGATTATTAGTAAAAACTATGGTAGCACTACTATTGTCAAGGCTCTTTATATAATACAGCTACAGAAGTCCTTCTCAGTTCTTCTGACTGATAAATTGAGTATATGACAAGTGCAAAGTCTCATTTAATCCACTACTGTCTTGTCATTAAGGGTCTGTGTCTGTGCAAAAACCTCCTCAAGTTACATTTATTTGTGTACATTTACACAGATGTATGACTACCCAGAGCCGACATATTCAACGTTTTTTGTAGTTCTTCAAAACAAACAAAAAAAAAAAACATCGCCATGTAGCTTGATGTGGATGACATCATTTTTAGGTTGAGTTCACAGATAGTTGCTGCAGTGGAAACTTTTCATTCTTTGTAGCACTTGTTTTTACTTGAGCTCTTTCTATGTTAGGACTTTTTTCTGGGACTATCAAGAAGGACCAACAACTGGACAAGCAAGAGCAGCCCATCGACGGCTTGTTTGTCTCCGTTCCTCCTGGTTGCTACAGCTGAACCCTGCACCACATGCTCCTCTCTCAATGCTTTCACTTGAGAACAGTACTGGAAGCAGTTGTAACAAACGTAAAGCACACACCAGAACAATGAGATAGCATTGCTTTGTTTAACTGGAGTTAATGCTAACAAGTGCAGTTCTTTTGTAAGAGTGGACGTACATGTTGACTCCTTACACTGCTAACTTAAAATTATATAATAATATAGAAACTGCATATTTTTTTACAAATAAAGGGAAAGGTACTGTGTCATCAAAAGGGTGTCCTTAAATAATATTCAAGCAATATTAATGCACATTTTGTCATAGAAAATATAAAAAACAACCCATTTTAATAGTGTCATTAAAATACTGGATCTATAAGCAGTATCAGTAATAGTAGGTGTACCATTAAAATCATAATGATTCCCATCCTTATTCAGCATGTACTGGGGAACATGTGTATTGGTTATTATTATAGAGATAATTGAGGGGGAGATTTAAAGGAAAGAATCCATGTTTTATGATGTTTACTGCAGTGATGTCTCAGAGCGCGCGCGCGCACACACACACACACACACAATATGCACAAATGTGAAAGGGAAGAAATAATTTGTGGCACTGCAGAAGACAGGTGTCACTGTGTCCTCTTCGCTGGTCATAAAAGTTAATTAAAGACAAGGAATTTTTATTATCCTTGGTTGCTCAAGCACAGGCAATGGGCTGCTGCTTAATAACAGCCGATAGTGGAGTCCAAGAGCAGTCTATTCTACAGCTGCTGTCAAGAGATGTGTGTAACCAGATAATAGCTGCCTGTAGATATATGCACAGTACCTACCTCTAACAACTGATGGCATGTTTTCTAGAATTCCAGTCTAGATGTTCACTCTGTATCAGGTGCTGTCTGTCTTGGTGATGCATGTGACTATATGCAAATATTAAAAGTATCAAATTTCAAGTCCTGTGTTTCTGCTTATGGCTGTGACTCCAGCAGCTTAAACAAACACCCCTGATTTCTCTGGACTTTCATAACTTGCATTCGTAGAGGGTTGGGCGATGGGTTATTGTTCCAGCTGCCATCATCAATCTTGTATTAGTGAACTAGCTAAATTGAGCATATATTTTACCAAAATATGATGTCAAAGAAAGAAATGGTTAATATAGGTCACAGAAGGAGACCATATCATGATCTTTCCACTTATTTTTCTTTCGTTGATGTATATGGTTTGGTTGGTTGCCACATTACTGCAGCTTGTTTCCAGTATGAACGCAGCTTAAGTCATTAAAAATCTAGCAATTCACAAATGCAAGACCACCAGAACGTGTGTGTTTAGTTTTTTCTGTGTGTTTCTGTATGCAGCAACCGTTTTTTACATATCTGCTAACACTCAAGTCTCGGGATTCTCCTGGCTTTCTCCCAGGAGACTTCACGAATGTGTGTGACCTTTATTTTAAATAATTAGAATATACAGGTTAGTAAATTTGGTATGTTTGACTGTTGTTACCAAAGTTGCCAGATTGTTTACACATGCAGCCCACACACTACAGTTTCTACTTGTCTGTCAGCACGACTTGAATGTTTACTGTTAGTTTGTCCCGTCCACAGCTGTCCCGTCTCATTACTGTCTGTGATTTTTGTATTTACTTTTAAATTGTTAATTTGACTTTCAGCTAGCATTTTGAGATTGATTTGAGATCATGTTGGAGAAGTGATATATACACTCACTCAACACTTTATTAGGTAAATCTTGCTAGTATCTTAATATTCTTTGTGACAGAGATTCAACAAGGTGCTTGAAACATTCTTCAGAGATTTATGTCCATATTGACATGATGGCATCACAAAGTTGCAGGAGTTTGATGACTGCATGGATCTCTCCTATTCATCAGCATCACAAAGTTGATCTGTTGAATTGACAGTGGAAGCCAGAAAAGTCACCCATCAGGATATGGGTGGCTTTTATGTTTAAATGATGCTTAAGAGACCCAAGTTGTGCCATTAAATATCCACCACACTATTACACCAACATCACCAGCAGCCTGAAACATTTATACAACCATGTTGAATCCTGCTTTCATGTTGCTTATGTCCAAGTCTGATACTACTGTTTGAATAAGTTTTGGTCTGAATTCTTGCCTCAAAATTTCTGACATGAGTCGTATCCATTGTGATCTTCTGCAGCTGAAGCCAAAAGTCACAGGATTTTCACCAGAGACGAAACACTCCTGTTATACTGTGAACCTTGCAGAAGATGGAACAAAACCAAGTTGCAGGTGAGATGTTATAAACTCCCAGCTGGCGTTAAAACTTAAAGACAACACTACATTGGGAAGTTATTGGCTGATTGTGCCAATTTGCCACCCTGAAGCTAGAGACCTACATGTAGTTCAACTTTAATTACCAGGGTGAACTTGATATTAAATGAGGTGGGAGTGGAAGGAGATGAAAAAGGGTGGAGGGGAGAAGAAAGGAATCATGAGGTGGAGGAGGAAACTGAGAGAAGTGGAGTGGTGCAGCAGTAAAGGATGCATTAACCAATTAAAGTTGGGGAGCAGAGGAATTACGTGATGCAGTGATTTTCTTTTCTCTTGTAATTGTCATTGTTGTTGCAATAAGAAAGAGGAGCTAACAGCAACCGTATCATCAGGATCATCATATCATACTTTGGCTGTATTTGTATGTGTTCGGTTTACAGTCAATGTAAAACACATCACACATGCACTTCTGTATCATGGCAAGATAATTATATGTATCCCCTAGGTAAGTAAGACTAATACGATCCACCAGAATCAAATTTGCTTACATAAAACCAATACTAAAAATGCCTTTTGCCACTGAGATATATTTACATATTTGCACAATCTGCACACTTATGCTTAAAAATAATTATGTATGCATCAATATTTGATGAACAACAAAGACGTTAGCGCCCTGCAGTATTTTCGAGCTTGAGCCATGGGATTATGTTAAGTGTTCACACAGCCTCATCTATGATTCATTTTATTGCCAGAACCCTAGCCACTGCTGTTTTACTCCTCAGAGCTTTGTTGAGTCTGTCTGTGGGAGATAGCCAGCGGAAAGACAGAGGCTAAGGTACAGAATGGAGAGATGAGCATAAAAAGAAAGATGGTGAGACGACAGAGAAATGTAACCTTTTGTGAGTGTTCAATTTGAAGCTGCATTTCTCTCCCTCTCTGCCCCATTCTGGCTTTGCTCCTTTCAGTCCTTTTCCTCCCTGCTTTTACTGCCGGTCTTTCCAGCTCTCATTAATGCTAATTTATGCAGCCTGGCTGGCACAAAACTAGCAGGGAGGGTCTTCTCCCTTGATTACCAGCAGTGAGAACGGGGGCGTTGGGGTGGTGTGGTGGGGGGAGGCTGTGGTGAGGGTGACCTGGACAGACACCTCATTTAATTTAATACATTGGAGCATGCAGCAGCGGGGGAGTTGAGGCGAGGGAGGGAGATAATCAAGAGGCTGGGCCCTTATAAATGTGCTCTGAGATGACATGGAAGAGATTGGATTTGGAAACGAAGAGCAAAGAAGAGCAAAGCCAAGCGGAACACAATTGATTGATTCCATTCAAGTGATCGTACCCACTGATGAGGAATGAGTTTTTTTTCTGAGGGAGAACGATCTGATGAGCTTTTTAAAAATTCTAGTGTTTTCATTGCCCGTCCCTTATTCAGCAAAGTCTCCCCATCTGCAGTCCCAGTTGCAGAATTAGTCACCATAAATGTCTCATACGTAGCAATGCAAAACGGCAAGCTCAGAAGAATCAGAAACCTGGTTAAAAATCTGGTAGAATTTCTAAAGAAATACAGTAAACTATATAAAGGAGCAAATCTTGAAGCTGCTTTGTATAAGTAACCGGCGTTGACAACAGCTCAAATAAAGAAATATCCACAATGCAATTTCCTGGTTAATAAAATGGTTACCCTATAAATAAATATATAGTTTTTCCAATACTCCTGCATCTACCATAGTGGCAATAAAAAATATAAACGTTAAGTAAAAAAGTAAAGATGGTTCAGTGCAAGCATGTTTTGATGGTTAGAAATAACATGTAATGTAAAGGTTGTTCTTATGTAGTAAATCAATTTAGGAGTTTACTTTGAGCTGAAGATGGGAAAGTGACATGACAGAATTTAACAATATACAGATGTCCTCTGTCTCTGGCTCAAAACTCTGTAAAGATTGTATTAGCATCCTGGCTCCAAAATGCAAAGCTAATATCATGACAGCCAGTGGCCTGGCTCCAGTATTGAGTCCCTTCAGGGTAAAGTGATACCTGAACCCCCTCATCTTCTAAAGATGAGCAGTCCCATCATGAGGTTAGAGCACCTCTCTAAACACCAGCCAAGGGTCGAAACACTTCCCGCCCATCCGTCCACATACTGTGACGAATGGAAGGAAATCAGACGGTGGCCATGACAGGCAGATTATGAAATCCCTCTGTCTACATGATTTAGCCCCGTCTCTGCTTCTTAATCGCCATATGTGATTAAAGTAAACAAACGAAGCATTATTAGATTAGTCAGAAGGACATGGAGTCTTTGTTGGTGATTATCCTTTCCTTTTTAATGAAATGCTGCTTGAAATTAACATGGCTTTAACTAATTTGATTTAGCATTGGCCCAAGAAATACCAGACAGCTCTCATTTGCCTGCAGACAGTTTGAGATCCTTGTCAGGGGCTCGAGATCAAATGTTGGAGCAAGGCAAATATTTCCGTTCTTCTGCAAAGTTCACACGGCTTGATTGAGTTCCTTGCATCGCGTTGTTTGAGATACAAAGATGAGTTACCAAGTCAAAAACACAAGAAATGGTTTCTCAGTATGCAGTGGAACTATATCAACAAGAAATCTAAAAGTTACTGACACCATGAAAATATTCTGGTGGTCACTTTTATGGACACTGACCTATCTTTGTACTGACAGGGTTTATTAAAGAGCTGTTGTGTGCTTGGATTAAAGGGGGTCAGCAGTCGCATGAATAGCATCCATGTCTGTATTTGGCAGCGGGTGTGCATTGTTAGTGGAAATAAGCCTGTCAGTATAATCCTCCTTTGTGAGATTCATTAAAGATAGGATGCAATCTAGCTGATTCAGGTCTCGGTTTTGAGGCCACCTTTAGGTTCACAAAGCCCCCGTTGCTACAAAGGCTAAAGGTTTTGGGGAAAGGGTGCTTTTTATCTTTATCTACACTGCTTTTTCATTTAGATCTCTACTCAGAGCAGTGTGGCTCAGTGTTGTATGGCAAAATGAATTTAACAGCTAGCCATCTTCGAAGTGCAGCTGCTAATGTTGTTAAGCTTGAAACAGTAATGATTGGCTCTCATAGTAATATACCTATCAATCGAAATACAGTGTACATTAAATACAATGTATTGGAACTGCACCATTACATAATAGGACGCTATAAACTGAAATTCTTGTGCTCCAGATAGCATTGAAATATTTAGAGTTTTGTAGAAGATTCACTCCAAATGTGTATATTCATATAATATCTCACTATCACTATACGGTTGATTAGGATGCATTCCATATCTAATTTATGTTTGCCGAGTTTTTTTGAACCATGGTAACCAATCAAGCCCTCCATAGAGAAACGGCAGGAATTTGGACGAACCTGAGACCAGGGTGCATTCTTGCACAGGTTTGCCCATGAATAGCACTTCATATTTTCATGAATTAAACTTTAGGAAATCCATTTAAAGAATGGCCTCTGTGGCTTTGACTGTCAGATACAGAGCCACTTAAAACCAGGGGTCACCTCCACGCTTGTTTAATAGCTACTTAGAGCACCTTGGTGAGTGTGTTTTTGCCCTCGCCGGCCATAAATACTTATGGACATGGCTGGGTTTATCCTTTTCAGTGTTTTAAAGGGAAAACTCTTTTGAAGAAAGCACCACCAAACTCTCACCCAGGGAAGCCTTGTGCCTAAAAATGACAGTAGTTATATAGATGGTTTCAACGGTAATCCTCTAAAACAACTCCTGTGGTATAATTCACTATTCTCTTAGTAAACATTTATATTGCTGACAATATGTTGTGGTAAGGAAGGTGGGATTCAAGTTAACACTAAGTGACACTTATAAATCTCAGAGGCACCAAAAGAAGGAGATATGGCCTCAAAGAATCCTGACATCTTAAGAAAAAAAAAATCCTAATTGCAGAGATTATGGTTATAAACAATCACAAGTTAAACAGGGAGAAACATCAACCAACATATTAAAAAGTAGGCAAGTGTACTTAACAGTTTTCTCTGATGACACTTTCTATAATGTTAATTAACTTTGCAATTTTTAAGGCTTTTTAAACACTGCTTTGGGGAAAATCAAAATTTTTACATTTTTGTTTTATCAGATTTCTCTGCTGATTTTATAGTATATAGAATATATTGTGTATTAATCATTTACTTTGATAGCTAGGCCCTTTGCCCCTCCTAGTGCACTGCCATGGACAGCTGTCTTTACAGAGCTCCCTTCTTCACCCAGGTCTCTGTGCTGGTGGTTTGCCATCAGTGTATTGTAGTAGTATTTATAGTATTATTTGTATTAGTATTATAGAAATATTTATGGTGTGGTTATTAGACTCAGGCCCAACCCACCTTTTCTCATCCTGGACTTTGGAAAAGGCAATGTCAGAGTTAATCATTTACATAAGGGCTTTAGAATAAATGCTCAGGGGCCTTTCTTGTAGGACATAGAATCTTTTATATAGAGGTATAGTGATACTAACGTGTTTCTGAGGAAGTGGTAGTTTATAGATGTATACATAAATCAAAGACTGTATAAAAGATGGAAGTAGTTTTTGGTTCTGAAAAGGTTTAATGTTGAATATGGATTATTTTAAAGGCCACCAGGGGGTTAAAAAATTCTTCTGGTCCTATAAAAGCCCATGGGAAACCAGGGTTCCTGACACGATCTCTATGAATACTTTCCTGTTGAGTTTATGGTCTCGGTCATTTATTTTGGGCCATATGAAATAAAGAATTAACTCAGTTTTGTAAATCTATGTTTCAGAAAGGAGGATTATCCAAGGTGGGCTCAGTGGTTAACAACTTGTGATTGATAAGAAACAAGATGAGGTACATAGTTTTAAAGAAAATAGGAAACAGGAAAGCATCTAATTTTGTTAAAGGTCCATTTAAAGAGTCATGAGCAGAACTATTTTATCCAAGACTTTTGCATAGTGTGAAAGTACAGTGGCTGTAGAAGAATGACACATGGTATGTTGGTTAGATTATTGTTTACTGAAGTGTTGATGACACGTATCATAGAACAAATCACCCTTAGGAATCAGTTTTCTTGATTAACAACAGAAAGTTTTGCTCCTGTTACCCCTTGACTGGACTTTTAGCCCCGTCCCTTAAAAATGTTCCTTTTGGGCATCGGATCTCCAAGCAGCAACTTAAGTTTAAAAATTTAAAAATATTGTTCAGGGTGATATACTAGTTCTAGAGGTTAAACATAGAGGTGGGACTCAACACACAATTTTAACCTTTTGCAAAATGCTAAGCATAGCAATGAAAAATATTGTATTTTATTACCTTTTTTTAAACTGCAAATTATGTCTGCAAAGATAATCTTTGTCAATATCTGTTTTGTCCAGTAAGATAAGGTTATTATCTTATAGCAGTTACTTTTTTTTTGCTGCAGAATGAGATTGTTAAGCAGTCTCTGATCTGTGAATATCACCAGAATAGAACCAGCTGGCACCCAGGTGCGTCCCCTTGAGTTGTGCTGATTGATGAAGACTCTGGCAGTCTCTCTGAGATGCAGCCATATCGATATTTGATGTCTCTGTATCGATACGATATCTGTACACAAAAATATTCTTATATCATATTGTTATGATATTTTAATTAACATATGATATGAATATTTTAAGCTATGCACAAATAAAATACGGATTAAATACCCTACATTTATACAGGTTTACTCACACATTGCATACATGGGGATTTATTTATTTATTTATTTTGAGGAAGTGTCTGATGATTATCCAGATGAGCTGGAAAAAACAATCAAAAATCAAAAGCACACACACAGTCACATAAACCATAGCACCCTCTGCTTAGCAGCAGTGCTATACTTAAGAACTGGTATATGCGGGGGGGGGGATTGACTTCACTCAATCTGATCATGTGTGATTATTGATATGAATATTTCTGTGCTATTGTTATATCTTTTCTGAGCCACTTAATTTTGGTCTTTCAACCATATCTATGGTTTTTTTTTTTTTTTCCAGATTTCTTTTTCTTTCCACTGGCTGGTGGCAGCAGGGAACTTACTATGCATTTCACGTTGAACTGAGAGTATGTTGCTATGGTGGTTGCTAGGGATTTAGCCTAGAGTGACGTTGAAAGTCCAAATATTAAAGGTGTCCTTCTGATGCAGAGGAAATGGAAGGTGTGAGGAATGAGCAATTGCCTCAGAGTTTTTTTTATGTGCCCTTTCATTATCATGCCTCTCTCTTTTGAAATAGCGGAATTGATTTTCAAAAAGCAAGAAAGGAGTGTATATAAAGGCACACGCGACAACAAAAGAGGAAAACATTACCTCTGCATATAATGCTTGTTCATTCTGGCAAATATTTAACAACCACTCAGTATCATCTTCTTAATGAACATGATAATCTTATCTGCTAAAAGGATAACAGAAACATTTGTATGGCCATATTTTACAATTATGTTTTTCAATCGTACCCCTCTTCCTAAAATACTCATTCTTAAAATCCTGTTCAGTAGTCTTGATTTGTCCTTGGCATTGAAAGATGTACAGATGGATGGATGGATAGAAATAAATAATAAAATAATAAAGGCATCTAATAATATGGCTAAATCAAATGCCAAAAGAGAGGGATGGATCAGCCTTTATAGTCTTGTTGTCTAAGAAGGGAAGTTGGACAGAAATGTGTTTTTTAAATCATTTCTTTCAATGTGTTTCCTAGTTCTTTGCAAGACATATATGGCAGTGAACAGGTTTATAATGCCCTGCTGCTGAAATTGTATAAGAAAGGAAAAACAAACTCAAGTGAGCAGGCAAAGTATGATTTTGGTTGACTTCAATGTAGTGAATTAAAGTGCTTTGTGGTAATACAGCTATATGGGCTGAGCAAATGGAATTACCTTACTGTTGGATAGTGGTATTTGCTATAATACCATTAGCTCTAACTTCCCCTTGCTTAACAGCTTTGCTGGTAAATTTTATTAAAAAATTAAGAAAGAAAAAAAACCCATAAAAGACACTCACACAGATAAATAAAAGCCAAAGTACCTGTGTCAGTGATTTATTTATTTTTTTGCAGATGTTGAGTGAATGTTTTGTTTTTGTTTTGCTTAGCAGTTAGCATACACAGTTAGCATACACTCACAGGTTTTTGACAATGACACTTTTTTTGTCATTTTGTCTCCAATGGATTTTAGTCAAAGTCAGATTTATTTGTATAGCACATTTAAAACAACAACTGTTGACCAAGGTGCTGTATAATTAAGACAATTAAAAGAAATAAAAACATAGGGAGATATGATAAGAGTTAAGAAAAAGAATCATAAAATTAGAAGATTTGAGTGAGAAATAAAAAAAAAAAAAAAGTAATACAAACTCATTCTGATTTAAAAGCCAGGGAATAAAAGTGGGTTTTCAAATGGGGTTTTAAAAGTGTCCAATGTTGGGGAGGTTCTGATGTGAAGGGGCAGTTCATTTCACAGTTTAGGAGCAGTCACAGCAAAGGCCCGATCTCCTCTGTGCTTTACTGGACCTCGGGACAGCCAGGAGCAATTGATCCGCAGACCTCAGTGATCTTGCAGGAATGTACCAATTTAAAAGATCAGAAAGGTATGAGGGTGATGAGATCGATTTTAGGATCAGTAAGTCAAGATGGCCCTGGGTGTACCCCACCTCTCGCCCTGGTAGCTGTGATATGGTCCAGCCCCAGTTCAAGGGGTTTGAGAGCTTTATGGTAACATATGACCGGTTCCCTCATTATTCTGTTATTAATTAAGATGCTAGAATATTTAGAGTTGATTCAAAGTGTTGAACTTGTTTTTCATAGCTTTACACTGGAACCCTCAGTAGGAGGTTATAATATAGATGTGGATGCAAGTGATGGCAGAGATGATTAGGCTGAAAACCCAAATCAACAATCTGGTACCTTCTTGAAAAGATACAGTGGAGAATACTGCTAAAAACTAGATGATCGCAGAATTCTTTCCTTGATTAAGAAAAATCCCTTTACAACATCCGTCAAAGTATAGAACACTTTAAGGCATATAATTATCACAATTGTCTACAATTAGTAGATGTCTTCATTAATGTAAATAGAGAGGTTTTATAGCAAGTGAAAACTACTGGCGGAAATCCAGCATGGGTTCTAGACTTCAGGCAGTCATTGACTGCAAAAAATTGTAATCTAGTTACTTAAAACAATCCTTATATTTTACTTTTGAAAAAATTAGAAACTCTAGGTTTATATATAAAATGTCTGTAGGTTTTTTTTAACAGTTAATGTAATACTTTCATTAAATCCCTTTAATTAAAGCTTAAAGTGCACTTTAATCACATCTTGGCAATTTCATTTAAAATCCACTGCGGTGGTGTACAGAGGCCAAAATTATATCATTGTTGAAATACCTCTGAGATTCTATGTCATCTGTTTTTGTGGGAAAGCTCCACTGATATTATGAAGTTCATAAAATACATTTACATCTTGCGGTGTTATCCTGAATGTGCTAAAGGTGTACTGTCATGTTATCAATTTGAAGCTAAGTCTTTTGAAGGTAACTTATCAGAACCTACAGACCTTAAAATGCAACTTCTCTTCTGTTTCTTTACTCCCAACTTTAAGTATTGGGGAACGATCTCCGGTTTCTTGACTTAAATCTCTCTCATTATCCTGGAAATTAGAAACACAACACTCACAGTGTTAGCAAACTATCAGTGACAGTAGCTGTTTGCTTTCTATAATATCTTTGATTGGATGTTTGGATTCTTCTAAGTGCCTTTTCTTTTTGTATGTGACTGCTTGATGCAAAGCCTTATTAAGCCTGTGGCAATCAATAGCAGTCTAAATGATTATGTCTGTTGTCTAACTCAAAGGCTTAAGGCCTGGGGAGGAAAAGACCTGCCCTGCTCTTCCTCCCACTTTCTCTTGTACTGTGTTTCTCTGTGTTGTAGTCCACATCTGTAGCAGCCATCACACAACCTCAGGCAGGCTAGTTAGCCCAGAGAAAAGAGCCTGAACCCCCGATCAATAACTTTAGTCTTGTCTACCTAATTGCTCATTGGTCAACATTGGCGCCAGACTATATGTAAGTGCTGTTCGCCTGACTGATCGACTTTGGCTTTCTACCACATCCCGCCTAGTGTTGGGCTTACGGTATGCCTCTGTCTCTTCTCTTTTTTCTTGTGTTCTCGGCTCTCTTCACCCATGTTCGGAATGGAGAAATCCGGATCTGGTCGTCCCCTGCTCAGCCACTCAGCAGGGATGAGACTGTCCACAGACTGAAACAGCATGTGCTGCTCCTGTCATCAGGCCCGTGACTCCGAGGCTGCTCAGGTAAATATCCGGGTTTAATGACGCACGGGAAGATTAGCCAGTTGCTATGGCTCACAATTTCAGTGAGCGCCAGGAAATTAGTCAGTCTTGCTTGGGGTTTTGTGAACGGCTTATTATATGATCTAATGCAGACGCACTTTATGAGTGTGGTGCAGTATGGAAAGGGCAGTATTGATTGTGCTCATTGTGAATTATGTGAATAGATAAAAGTGTGAGTGTGCATATATATTAGGCAATTATGCGCTCAGGTGCTAATGTAAAAATTCTGCTGAATAAATATGAAATATGCCTCTATCAGCATCCGACTGGTGTCCCCTGACACTAGTCATTTGAGATGATAATTGGGATAGTATGTTTGCCTTGTTCTGATGAGATGAGATATTGTGATGGTTCTCTCAGCCTCAATTTAAATGTGTATTGATCAGTGTGAGGCTCTGGACCTCAAATCAAAACAGCAGTACAACCCATACTCTTGCATGTACTCGGTTTTTCGCATTATATTTTCAACATATCTTGAAGTCCTCGGACATAAAACATCCTTTACTGTGTCGCTTAAAATAAGATGCTCGTTTGTATTTGTTCTCGCCCTCTTTTTCCTGTAGTAGTGTGCTAATGTCATGATTTAAATGAAGTATTGATCAGTTTAGGAGGGGAGAATAGAGAGAGAGGGAGCGATTGTGAGAGAAAGAAAGCAAGACCAGGGTTATCGGTGTGGATCGCACACAGAAAGAGAGTGCTAACGGATGAGACACGTTTTAAGCGATTTCGTGAAATGGATTTCTGCATAATTTTTATCTTTAATTCAGGAATAACCGTCAGACTTGTTTGACTTGTTCCGAGAAGCAATAATGGACAGTGAGATGAGATCAGAGCTACGTCGAGAAAAAGGAATGGGGATAAAATATTTTTTTAATTCTTGTTTTTGATTGGTTTCATGGAGTATTCTGTATGGTTTGTCCTGGGTCTTGTTTGAGTCTCCATCTTGCTTGGGACTCCCTCTGCATCAGCGACACTGCAGCAGCATCAGGCAGACTGGTCTAAAGCCTACGATCTAGGTTTGTTTGTCTTCCGTTTGCTATCCTCCCTTCCTTTCACCCAAGCTCCCTCCTCTTCCTCTCTTTCTCTTGCTCTCTCACTCTCTCGCTCTCTCTCTTTCTTTCTCTCTCCCCCCTCCTTGCCTTCACCTCTTGTGATTTAGCACAAGAAGGTTATACTAATTAGTGGCCTGTTTAATATGGTTGCCACTCTTACTGGTCAGGGAAATGTTTGTTTGTGTCCTGTTTTACAGTCTGTCTTATCCTTGCGAGACTTCATGCTGAAACAGTTGTGTTTTGTGTGTTGCTTCAGGATTTCCACATATTGTTACACTTAAACACTGTTGTGTTATCTTCTAAAAGTTATTTTGTTCAGAAATCTTTTGTGTGACAGAATCTTTGCTCAGACAGTTTTAGCCTTGTCCTTTTTGAAGACTAAGGCAATGCAGCGACTAAGGTTCCATCTAAGCCATTGGATTGCATTGTTTACTAATTCGGTGTGTGCATTTGAAATGTTTGTTTAAAGAGGCATTAGATTTAAATAAGAAAATGAAGCTTCATCCTCTGCTATAGTCATGACAGAATTAGCAAAGCCATAGGCCTGCCCAAGAAGCACAGGATTCTGCCTGCATGTGAGTATCTACCTTGGAGAATCGGAACCATGGTGCATTTTAGCCTTAGCTACAGAGTGAACAGTTTGGCTGCACAGACAGTGTAGTCTCTGTGCACTCGATTGATTTTTCCCTTCTTCTCGGCGCCCTGCCTCCTTTGTGGTTTAGTAGCTGGACATCCTGAAGCAAGGATCTCTCAGTTGCTGCCCGACCTACACGAGAGCTGACTGGATCTCGAGAGGAACAGTCGTATGCAGCAAAATTAGAAGCAGCTACAGAGTCCAACTCAGCAGGCCCAGGAGCGGCACAGTCAGGTATAGTGTTCCCTGCTAAGCAAAGGTTTTTTGTGTAATTTTTTTTCCCAGTAGGCCTCAGACTCAAACCCATTATGCTTCA
Organism: Pundamilia nyererei; assembly: GCF_000239375.1. Classification (NCBI taxonomy): domain Eukaryota; kingdom Metazoa; phylum Chordata; class Actinopteri; order Cichliformes; family Cichlidae; genus Pundamilia; species Pundamilia nyererei. The sequence goes on along the minus strand of NW_005187513.1, from coordinate 507,251 downwards.
TGTACCTATCTGTGTCATTTTTTAAAGAAGAACAACATTTCGATAAGCACATTGAATAATTTGCATCCCATTGTTGCTTCATATTGATTAAATGCAGTTTTCTGATGTCATCTGACCTAGACTTGTGTAGCTTTGCTGTGGAAATAAAGTGTTTGTATATTTATAGGACTAAAAAGCACGTTATTTTAAGAATGCAAATTTTTTTAACTTTAAATTTAAATGTATTCATGCAGAGTGCAATTTTTCTCACAAACAGTTGCATATAATATAGAAGATATATACCGTAGCAGTGGAATCAACAAGCATTTTGGCAAATAGTCAAATTCACAAATATATGCAGCCGACTTTCTGGATTTTATGGATGCCTTTGGTTTTATTCTCTAAGCCATAGAGAATAAAATGCTTCTTGCCACCTCTAAAAATAAAAAACTATACAAATTTAAGAAAAAGAAATCTTATTCGCTGACTGTTCTGAGGGGACTGTTTCACTTGTTGCTAATCTTCAGGAGACAGACTGTTTGTATTGTATGGTCATACTTTAAGTGTTTTCAGCTGGAAACGTTGTTGTTTGTTTTACCTGTTCCCCGTAATTTCTTTGTTTTCATACTACTCTTACAGCCATCATTGACCATAATAATCCCCCACCATTTCACTCATGTTTATCAAATCCTTTAGTCTCTCTCATTGAAATACAATATGAGTAACATACTGTCATTTGTTTCTGGAATTAAAACATGTAACACATTCATCATTTCATCCAAAAAAGATAAAACGTATTTTAATTCATGTAGTCTGAGAGGGAATCCAGACTCCAGCAGCTCCTCTGGGGTATGTTTTTAGGTTTTAGACGGTGTAAGTCACGACTCGCTACATTGGCCTATCCCAGTTGATTAAGCAGATTAGTTTCATCTGGAAGACTGGATTAAAAAAAGAAGGAAATCTGACCACCAATTCAATTTTAGTCAAATTAAGCACCTGCCTGGGCTGATCTGTTAGTGGTGTAGGGGAACTGCAGGCTGTCTATTTTGAAATTCTGGCGTTTTTTGCTCACTAGATTCTTGGCTGCTGTAGATTTAATTATGTCCATTAGGAACTAAACTGAATTAAACTTGAAATCAGTTTTTATAGGGTTACGGTAGAATAAATAGAAATCAATACTATGAGCTTAGCACAAAAAGTAAAGAATTTTTTTTATCTTTGTTGTAAAAATGTTTCATGGGAATAAATATTATACTGTTGAAAGGCCTGTTTATTTCTCCGTAAATGGTGCCACATTTGTAAGGAAAATGCATTTATGGGTTAAGCAACAGAGTTGAGTGTTTGGGTTGCACTCATGAAAAACTTGCCAAATCGTCTCTGCCATTGCCAAACATCTTAACATCATATTGACTGACCTGGTTAGGGCCATACCATAAGGCAACTTCAAGCTACAGTTCCTCAAAACCAAGTTGTAGCATTACTTGGAGTAAGCTTTAGTACCATCTCCAAAATGAAGGCTAAGTTCCATATAACAGGGGATGTCAGAGACAAGCCGCAAAGTGTCCCAAGAAGACAGCACTACAACAAGACTGTTTCCTCACCCTCTCAGAACTTGGGAACCCTAGGCAGACTTCTATAGATTTACAGTCAAGGTTTGCAAGATAATATGGCCGACGAGTCTCCACCCAGACAATCCAGAAAAGAGTGCACACAGCCAAACTCCGGTCTCACAGGACTGCCAGGAGGTCTGCCATTGCCTCTCACTATCTGGCCCTTTTGTGCTGGTGTTGCCAACATGTGCACTGACACCTAAACATGGGGGGGGAACGTTAACTTCAGCACCGAATCCAAATTCTATCTTCGGCAGCAATCTCAATGCAGAGACTTATCGAAATGAGAGACTGAAACCAGTATAAATCCCATATCTCCACAGTCTTGGACCGAACTCTATCTTCCTAGATGACAACACTTGTCCCCACAGGGCAGGGTTTATCAGAAACTACCTCCAGAATCTGGGAGTGAAGAGGATTGAATGGCCTGTCTCCAGTCCTGACTTCAACCCCACTCAACACTTGTGGGATCAGCTTGGGCATGCTGTTTGAGCCATAGTGACTAGCACAAAAACATTCGCTGACTTGCAACAAACGTCATCGAGCAGCATTGTGTGACCAAGCTGGTCACCAGCATGTAGAGGAGGTGCCAGACTGTTGTGGCTATGTATGGTTCTTCCATATGTCCCTGTTTGTTAAATGAATAAAATATTAAATTGCCATTATGTTCCGTTTCTTCAGACTTCAATCATCTAATCCAATAAATGACACCAAACAAGCTGTTTGGCATTGGCAGAGAAGATTTTAATGGGCACAACCCACATACTCAACTCTGCTCTATGCCTACAAATGCATTTTCCAGATTCTTGCAAAGAAGCATTGTAACAACAAAGAAATAATCAACCAAACGCAAATGTGCTAAGTTTGTTTGTTTTCAAATCGGATTTAATTGTATTAACGTTTGAAACAAACGCTGTCAGTCATATACAGAGGATGAGAACCAAATATCAAATGTCAAAGACATGCACTTGTGCTGTTTTGTATAGGTCATTTGAATTGTAATATTCTGCAGTACATTGACACCATCTTTTCTCTTTGTCAGCTGCAGGTAATGGGTGCCTGGTGCAAATGGGAGCAGAGAATCGAAGCACTAATGGAGTGTAAGCAGCAGAAGTGGAGCTCTCAGGTCAGATCTTGAAGAATTCACCACCATAGTTTCTGACCAGCACGCTCCATGCACATGCTTCTGAATACATCCCCTTGTGCAGGAATACACAGACTTAACAATTTTCAGAAAACAGGCTGTGATATGAGATTATACTGCTTGCTTTAGCTGTTTTATACTTGGCTAGTTTAACATTGGACTTACGCTTTCATAGACGAATCTGGCAATATTTAGTGCTCGTCTAGCCTTAGTAAGAGCCTCGCATGTATTAGCATAGATTTGGGTTACAGGGGTAAGATTTACTTGCTCTTCTGATGTTACTTTCAAAATGCTGAAAGAATAAAAATGTTGCTAATTACAAAAGACTTACAAACGATTTTTTACTATTCACCATATTTTTCTGTTTTTTCATTAGTTAAAACATGGATAGATCTTTTTTTGTGTTTGGTTTTAGACTCCAGCATCTCCTCTTGCATCAGTTTTCAGGCTTTAGAAAAATGTGGCCTTTCACAATAGTCTTTGACCAATCACAGGTATTTCTTGTCAAGGACAAGGACTGAGTGTGAAATTTTTTTAGAGTGAGAAGTTGGGAGTTTCTTATTTGTATTATTTTTTTTGTTCTATTAATACTTTTTTTTTCTCAGTACATCTTGTGAGCTTAGATAGCCAAGCCTCATCAATGAATACATGGAATTTCTCACAGATTCTAGGTTATTTGCAGCAGCATGAGCATACAGGAAATATTAAAAACCTGCCTTATAGTATTTTTGAGAAAGAAGTTCAGCACGAGTTTTGCGGTGCAATCTGCTCTCCTGCCAAATTCTGAAAATGAAAATTGTTGCAAGTGGCGAATGGATGGTTATACCTGAATCTATTGGTAATACATACGAGGTTCAAAGTGAGGCTAATATCTGCCTGTAATTTAACAGGATGCTGACCATGCACTGTATTGTTCTTTAGAAAACTTTTAGTCACTGAGTTTTCTTCTGGTTATTTTTAATCTGGGATTTTGCATCTCTTTCATTGCAAAACTACATTTACCAGTTTTCTCTACTAACCTGTTGCATTCATTTGCCAGTGAAAACCTGTATAGAAACATGAGCTGTTTTACAGAAAGTATCCCCTGAGCATGAACAAAAAGTTCAGCAACAGCAGCCAAGCTGTTCGTTCAGTGAAGCCTATAACAAAATGATTCATTGTCAGCTGTGCAGATATGCATTAGCCAAACCTTTGCACGAGTAGCTCAAAGAGGTGCTTGCAATCAAAGTTCCAATCGGCTCTAGATGTATTATGATAGTCTGAACAGAGGAATAGAAGTTTTAGTTTCTCTGTAGACCAATTGGTAATGACAGAATTTCCACAGGGTGTGAAACACGAGTATTTTAAAATGCTGAAGAGAAGCTATCAGTGCAATAATAATCAGTTTGCTTTATTTTACTTTGTTTAAAACTGTAGCAGCAATTCATCATTCACACATTTAAAAAAAGAGAAAAAATTCTAGTAGCTCACAGTTTGAGACACGTGGTTAAAACTGTTTCCATTGTTATAAAAAATGTGGTACGGGTTGAAAAACAATAAATAATGCACACTTTGCAAAATACTTACAAAATATTCACCTTTTTGTATGTATTCTGTATTTCTTGGTGGCTTCAAACGCCTCAGCCATTGCTACTAGATAAGATATAGAAAAACCAGCATTTCCACTTTCCACCTCATCTATTTGTCATTTCCCTCACTGTTTGTCTGATTGTGCTGTTGTAATGAAAAGGACCAGGACAACTCCATTTTAATGCCCTTGGTTTTTCATTGAGGAAGATTACACTGAAATTAGATTTTAAATCGCACATGAGTGTAATGTTTGTGACTTTTTCCATTTAAAACAGGCATTTACTCTGTCAGGAACTGGCAGGTACATTGATGAGATTGCCATTAATTTTCATTGACTGGAGTAAATCACCAGGTCGCACTCTCAGGATATCAGAATAATACAGTATTCCCCCGCCTTTCTGTTTGTAGACAGACATGTTTTTTTCATCCAGTTTTTAAAGACAACTGCAGGGAAGTTTTTGAGAACATTTTACAATGACCAGAATTTCTCCAGTAATTAGTGATAAAATCGGGTCTGATTATCATTTAAATCACGATTATAGACTAATGTAGTATGAGTAAACTTGTAAAACAAATAGTTGTTCTTTAGTGAATACATCAAGCAACTGCAGTGCAATCTGTAAAAAGTGTGTTTTTTTTAACCTTTAGCAGCAGTATCGCCATCATTTGTTTCTTGTAGCTTATTATCAGAGTTAAACAATGACATGGTGGGATTTTCAACCATTTCTCACTACAAAACTTTTCAGCTGTGCTCATGAATATTTCTGGATGTCTTGACCAAAAAGCCTTCTTCCGGTCATGCCACAGCATTTCAGTTAGTTTAAGGTCAGAACTCTGAGTTGACATTTCAAAACACAAATTTTCTTTTTTATCCATTCTATTCTTTTCTCTTTAAAAAAAAAAGTTATTATATTTATATTTTTGTTATGTCTTACTGCATCACCGACCTCCTCCAACCTTCTGGCCGTGGACTACTACTATGTCATCCTCCTGTAAAAATTTCTTGATATTCACTTTTCCCTCGCTGATTGCAGGGCATCCAGGCGATAAGATAGCAAAGGAGCTCTAAAACATGGTGGTTCCTCTTTAACAGGTGGTGTTTTGCTGGTGGGGCTGGTGATCTGCAGGCTCTTTTTCTTAAAGGTAAATCTTTTTCTTTGATCCATAAAAAATAACTCCAGACGTGTTGTAGAACATTTAAGTGGTCTCACAAATTTGAAACATTTGAACACTTGAAAAATAGAAAAACTTAATAAAATGTACATGTTGAATATCACATAGGAATACTATGATTTACTCAATGAAAACATCCCATCCCAAGTTGCATGTTTCTCATACAAGTCATGCTTACTTCAGTTATCTTTAGAAATGAAAATAATTCAAGGAAGCAATTTTGTAAGAGAAAAATTGGCCACGGAGTAAATCATGTTAAAACGTATAATGACATTAGACCTAAACAGTTAGAATTTCAGGGAAATTCATCCAAAACAATTTCTTTTCCGATTCTTTTCTATTAGAGCACCTCAGTAACTGGAACACCTTACTCCAAATAGCTTTTGGAGAAAACAGCAGGAGAGAAGTTCACATGCTTTTTCTGCCTGCGCTGTCAGTGATTACTCTGTACTCATTAAGTGATGACTTCCAGGAAACACTTTCTATGATTGTGACTTATATAGTTATAAGTCTTAGACTTATAGCTAGACTTATAGGTTTGGACGATATAACCTCAAGATCGTATTGATATTTGAATAAAATTCGAGATACAATATTTCTGAAAAAACAAAAAATGTTATTGATGTTCGCAGCTTGCAGGCAGCAGCAGTGTGAGTAAATGAAGTGTATCTTTCTTTTCCATTGAGTTACTGTCATTGACGACACACTTCCTAATTTGAAATATGAATCTATTGAAACAAGGTGCCAGCAGCAGCTGCATTATAGTGCAATAGTGGCGACAGCATTATATCTGGTGGCAGAACATAAGTCAAGCGTAAAAGTAGCCTAAGTAATGTTTTCCCTCTAAGTTTTAAGTAAAAATATAAATGAACTGCTTAACAATAACTAACTTAACCTTGTATCTCTTCAGAAGCTGCACAGTATTGTCACGTTATAAAATAATAGAAAAATATTTTCTACCTGCGATGCCGTGTCTTGGGTCGAGCTTTTTAACCAGCTGCTTAAAGCCCTGTTTTTCCACCACGTTCCCACATCATTAATTTCCATACTCTGTTTGCGCTTCCTGTCATATGGAGTGCAGCTAGTGAGTGCCACAGCGACAGTCGGTCATTTGTTCACATTTAGGTTGCACATCACCAGCTGTTAGCATCTCCTCCTCCATAGCCTGTTTATTACTTGACGGTGTGTTTTTGCCTCAACTGGTGAAACAAGTTTGTTGTTTCCACCTTCAGTAGAAACGGTTTTCTTGCATATTTTGCAAAGTACTTTGTTGGAGATTGTGGAAGTAGCTCATTGTTAGGTTCTGAATAGTCATTGGAGGCTGAGACGTGGCTCTTGTGGCTCTCTCAGACATGCCTGGGTTTTTCAATTGTTGTATGCTTTAGGGAACTTAGGGGTATGCCATTACTATGATGATTTCGCAATACAATATTTTCCTATTGCAAAAAAAACCTATATAGGTATTTTTGCGGAAAATATGATATGGCACAGCTTAAGTGATTCAGATAAACATCCTAAGAAGTCCTAGTAATTCCAAATAGATCACAGAACTGCAACTGTCATTTTGCACTTAAGTGAGTTTGTTGTTCAGTTGTAACGGCTTGGGAGAAAGACTGCAGAAAGTCCCCTAGTGGGGCTCGAATGTAAGGACGATGAGGATTAGCTACCGCAAAGATATGACGGAGTTATACAGTGCCAGGATAAGAGGGACAGATTGGGAGCAATTTTCTTATTAAAAAAGCATTTTAAAACAGAGGTAAATTGTAATTTTACTGCTAATTTTACAGGAAATGTGTTATATTTTACTTAAACAGGTCATAAATCTAATTCTGGCATCTAAAATGATGTTGAATAATTTTCCTGTGTCCTCATCCTGGACATGCACAGAATATTCATAGTTATTTGTGATGTCTACAGCAATACATACTGTACATGTCTTCACATTAGTTCCTTAGGTTTAGTGCATTGCCTCTCTCTCAGTTATCCATTATGGCAACACTGCATTATTTTATTCACTGGAGGTTTAGGAAATTGTATGTGAGAGAAAAGAGGATTTTATGCGTGCACACTGTTGCAGGCATACAGTAGAGGTTTTGTTTTCATTCACGCACATGTGCATTTTTTTTTATTTTTTCTTTACACGTGTGTGGGCACATGTGGGTTTCTGGTATTCGTCTCCTCCGTCTTCGTGTCACCTTTGTTGACTTTGTCTGTGCTGCTGCAACACTGTGCCCTCCTGCTTTAATGACGCATATATCCTATCTCCAGTCGCTGCCTAATCCCAGCAGCGCTAGCTCAGGAACAGATTACTGCTTCCAGACACCAAAGGAGAGAAGAGTAGTGAAAGGTGGGGGTTGGAGGGGGAAAGAGATGCCTCAGTGATACAATATACAGGCAAATCGAGGAGGTCATCGCGTGCATGTGAATGTGCATACATATGTATGTACTTTCACATACAGATGGTTAACATAACAAACATAACCCACTGTGTTTGCCTCTTTTTTTTTTTCATACCACATGTTCATTTTCCTTTATTTTTCCTTTAAGTGAAAATAACCACTGAATTAATTTAAATAGATTTAAAGCATCTAACAATGCAACAGGGACCGGAAAATCTCCATAAATGCATTTTGTAAGAAAGTAAAATATAAAATATAAGTTGTTGTTGTAAAGCAAGGACAGTGGAAATCTAATTGTTTTGCTTTCTTCTGACTTCAGACTTGAGCAAAGACCTTAGCATGACATGCAGAGTGCCCAACAAGGCTGCCTTATTCAGCAGGTACAGTTCTCCTAGCTGCTTACACAAGAGAGTCAAAATAGTGATTTTCTGTGTTAGGGCATCCTCCATATAGCCTTATTTTATTGTAGTGTTTTGTTCACATTATTATTCCCATTGCGGTTTCTCGGGTTGTTGTTGTTGGGTTTTTTTAATATTTACTCTTGGCTCAGCCAGACACTCTCTGGCCTGCTGGGCTTTTGTATGAACTGCTATACATGTTCTGCTTGGTTAGCTGCTACTTGCAGCTAATATGCACACTCAGTTTTGACGATTATTTAAACTGCATTTGATATTCTCTGAAAACATTTACATGACAGAAGCACCAGGATGGATAACCCTTCGTCACACGGCTGTCTTGTGGTTAATTAGAGATTTTCTCTGGCTTCTCGCGCAGTTGTAAATAATTAGGAGCGGTTTGTGCTGAAGTGGTATTGTCTGTCCAGCAGCTGCTGTCATCATGCCAGCTGCCTCCCAAGAACATGACTTTTAGGACCAATGATTGCTAATAAAACATTTGATTGAGAGAAGCAGAGAGTGAGAACCATAAACAGGCAGGATTCTGCCCTTTAATTTCGCCGTCTCCTGAGAATTGGCTTTGCTGTGCTGTAGAGTAGGTCCCACACACAAGCAGTTTAGTTGTCTGCCCAAGGACTGAAATTTAATTTAGCCAGTGTGGTGTTAGTGTGGCTGTATGTGCATGCCTGTGCATGTGTTCTGTGTGTGTGTGTGTGTGTGTGTGTGTGCGCGCCCGTCGTACTGTCTTTGTATGTGCCCGTGCGTCTGTCAGTATGAGTCTGTTTTGGGTTTTTTTTTTGGTTTTTTTTAGTGCTTCTGTGTAGAAAAAAAAATATGCATGAACTGCATATTTAAGAGTTTGTGCTGTAGTGCTTCTGTGTGTTTGCTTTATTTTGTGATCTTTTATTCTCTAGTGACTTAATCATTTTTACACTGCTGGGTTACTGCACTACCATTTTACAGTGGTTGCACAGAGACGTTTATGTGCTCACACTGCTCTGTTGTTTTTGGATTTGAATTCATTTTTGTTTTTTTGTTTTTGTTTAAACTCATTTATTTATTTATTTTTTGATTATCACTGTAAACCTGAACAATGCTCCCAGTTACTGTTGGCATCATCAGTTAGTTTTAGAAAAGTTTTTGGCTGTAATTTACTTTAGAGTGTATGCTGATTGGACATTATAAAATATAACAGCTGAATCCTTTAACAGTAGTTGCGATGGGTTTTCCGCAAACTGGCTGCTTTGTAACTATGCTTTGCGTGTATGTGCGCGTCTGTTTATGTGTTTAGGTGCAGGTTCCTGATGAAAGCCCACAGCAGAGGCATATATCAGAGCTCCAGCACTAATAAAAGGCCAGCAAGCTGTGCTCCTCTCCTTCTGGGAACAGCGCTGCTTTTTACTGCTTCTCTGACAGCAAGATAAAGTGCCCTTCCAATTAGAAAAATATTTGGCCACATACCTTCCAACAACGATCCTAGGTTTTTATTTTTCATGCCATTTGATCAGGAATCCTTGCTATATTTTTTTATATATATATATATTTTTTTTTACAGCATGCTTTTTTATCATCATGTCCTGGGTATGCACATGCTAATATGCAACCCTCCCCACCCTCCAGCAGCACCATTATGCTGTATAATGAAATAATGGTGTTTTAGGGTATTTTTATTTTGGTCTTTGTTTCGTAAGGGTGGGGCTGCATACGCTTGTGTTTTGGTATGGGTTCGGGACTGAGGCTGTGTGTGTGTTTTAGCATGTTGCATGAGAGGATTCATGCTGCTGTGCGTGTTTGGGTTGATGTCATTCTTGTTGCCCCTGTCATCCGTCTCTGCCTCATGCAGAATTGTGTGCATATATACTTAACTGCTGACGCTAGTCTCCATCTCTGTTTAAGAATAGTGTAGCTAGATGCTCCCCCCCCCCCTTCTTTCCAGAGAGTGCATTAAAATTAAATTCTCTCTTGTTGTTGTGAAAAGAGGCACACGTAAAAAATAATTGGCTGTAGGAGAGAACAAAGGGCTGGCTCCTCTCTCCTCCCTGCACACCACAGCCAGGCATTAATACCAAGCCTGCTGCATTGTTCTGCTGTCTGCAGCCATCCCCCTAGCCAGACACTCAGCTCTGGAGAAGTCACTTTTAATGTCTGATAATCAAGGTGAATTTTCAAAAAGCTGCCATTTTCAAATGATGGTGTATATATTATGTGCAGATGGGAGTAGAGGAGCCCCGTTCAGTGAGAGAGAGCGCTTGGGCAATGCGAAGTGAAAGAGAGACACCTAAAGGCCTTCGAGGGAACTGCTGACTGATTTGTATCTTTCTATGAAGGATTGGTGCCAGCTGGAATATCAGTGTCACTGCTGCAATTTGTCTGATAGTTTACTTTGATTTTTATTAAGCATGTTTTGTCTTTTTTCAAATGACACCGCAGTATCGGCTTTAAATACATGGTCTGTGTTGCAGCATGAATATGTGCGTCGTGTGGTTATGAAGTGTTAGGGAAATGTATTTCTTGAGTACAGATGCTGCCTGCTGTTGCTTTATGCTAAAGGGAGTTCTTTTGCAGCGTTATTGGGGAATCAGGCGTCTAGCAGCAGAGCAGTGGAACTCCATTTCCCTGCTACAGGGCACAGGCTCATCTTCCTATTGCTCCTCCCGCCGCCCCACCCCTTTTCCCCCCACCACTAGGTATGATTATTTCTCCTCCGCTCCACCGCACCATTATATTCCAGGTCTGCAGTTACCCCTCCCTGCTGTCATTTTTCATGGCATGTTTTTGCCCATGTGCAGCACTGCACATTTATACTGTGCCTGTGCAATATGTTAAGGAGGTGAATATATGCAGTGTGCAGAATGTAATAAGTATATATTTATTTTCTTTGCTGGTGATTTACTGGTTTTTCTGGTGCTTAAGAAGAAAGGCCGACTCTAGCCATGTATCTTAACAAACATGACTGCTGCGTATGCACTCGCCTCCAAGGCTTTTTACTCACCGGGGAAACCAAATTATACATCTGAGGCAGACTGGTTGTTTTTTCGTGCTATGACTGTTAAAACCCTTCTTAGTATTTTGGGATATAAGCCTTGCAAACGACGACCGGGTAAAGTTTCGGTAATTCATGTAGCATTTCCAGCAATGTTGGTAGCTGATCAAGTGATTGGTTCGTGCAATGTGTGCACTTAAAATACACCTCGCATAACTGACACTGAGCCAGCCAGCAAACCAGCCACCATCGGCACAGTTTGATCACGACTTGCTGTTTTCTACCTTTACCTCTACCCGCCTTCCCCCCTCCACCTCTACCCGCCTTCCCCCCCTCCAGTAGTCCTGGAAAAATATAGAACTCTCCAAAATCAAAACACAAATATACAACACACACACATGGCTGAAATTGACATTATGCTCAGAGGGGAAGTAGCTCTAACCCTGTGAAACAGTAGGATTTAAATGGATTCTGTGCTGAGAGCAGCACGGTGCACAAGTCTCCCTCTGAGAGGCTGTCACAGTGGGAAACTTGCAGACTTGCAGAGACAATGGGGGGGGGGAACCCTCTTAAAGATGCACTACCTAATTTTGTTATTGTGTCCAGTTATAAATGCCAGAATTTCCTCTTCGCTCACTTGTGATGAGTTTAAAAACATCAACAGCGAGTGGGAAACAGGTAGCAGGAAATTTGAAGGTGCAGTGGGAAACTACAATAACTATAACAAAATCAGGGAGTCCGCTGCAGACATGACATAAAAGTATGATCCAGTCTGTATGAATTGATTTTTGAAGCTGACTGTAGAAAAGACAGTTTTTATTGCACCACTTGTGAAATCAAATGGCAGCTGCTAACTTGCATACACTTTTGCTGACATAAAATTTTTCTTTTGCCACTTTTTATTAGAAGAAGTGTACTTTTTTATTTTTATTTATTTTTTACATGGACTATTATCATTATTTAAATATCTTCTGTCTTTAAATTCAGCCTCTATATACCACTGGCTGTGGGCAGCTGTGAACATTATATTTTATTTTTTTAATCAAAAATAGTCCCGCATCATATTGTCGTACCTAGAAGTGTACAGTCAAACCAAACAAGGACGACAAGTTGCTTCTTTGTGTTGATTCATAAAAACGTACAAAGCTGAATACATCTCAGGGCTCACACTGCCTGTTCATATCCCCCTACTATGCACCTAATACCTGATACGCTGCCTTGATGTAATATTGTTTATAGATAACTAGGTTTTGCCTTCAATGTGATTGCATAATAGCCAAGCATTCAAATGTGTGAGCTCTTTATTTCTTCCCTGGCAGTGCTAGTGGTAGCATTATTTTTCTCTGGGTGGTTGGAGGGCACACTTTCAAAGTGTTGATCTCAGCTGTGGTGCAGAATAAAGACGGGGAAAGGAAGAGGAGAGGGCCGCAGGCATTCTGATGAAAGGATGTGTGGGGAATCTGGAGTGTGGAGAGAGAGAGGGGCAGCATTTTGCCAGTCCAGTGTGGCAGAGCAGGTCTGGCTTCATGCCAGCCTGGGCACTGTGCCCACGAGGAGGCAGTGTGTGGCTAGTACTGACTGTAGCATAGAGAGACGAACAGATAGCAACAGAGAGACTAAGACACAAGTGCGTCTGTGGGGGGTGTTTGAGACTGACTGGCAGATGAGGTTTAGTTTGCATTTGCATATGAAGTGGTCAGGTTGGAGTACAGGAGGGTGGAAAACGGCAGGGAAGAATGAGGAGAAGGGCTAGCCAGTATTATGTCACAATCTCTATTACTGATCACCGGTGTATACAAGGAGCGTTGGTTAAACTTGCAGCTGAATTTGTATCCTGCTCTTACTGACGAGGAGTCGATGGAACAATTGGCACAGTTCATTTAATCAGGCATTTGTTGTTTCATTTAATCATGCATTTGATTGCCGTTGTTAATTGCTTTGTCTGCTGTTTCTTTATGCACTGCCTGAGTAAATTCTTTTTCTATGGGACGCAAATGTTATCTTTCTGCTTTGTATGCATTTACATATTGTTTGCCTTTCTACGTATTATCTCTCCCTCTCTTCTTCTCTCTCTCTGTTCTCCTCTTTGTATCCTTAAAATATTCTGCACACCCCTCAGCAGTTCCGCATGGCAGACAGCCCTAATATAATCTGTGCGTCTGAATTCTAATTTATACCGTCAGGATAAAATAAATAGTCTGCAGTTAATTATGGGAAGCCGGCTCCTGGCTTTGCCCCGGTGATTTATGAAGTGCACGTAGGCATTCTGCAACGCATTTTTCTTAATTTATTTTTAATCTGTCTTTCAATTAATTTAACCGCAAACGTCTTAATGATGGCAGAGGGCTGCGTTAATGAGGCCTGTGAGGTAAAATGAACAGGCACTCGCCCCTGTGGGGTGGATGTTAGAGGCTTTGAGGATGGGGGTCATGCAGAGGGTCTTGTGCAACCCTAGCAGTTCAGTTTCCACAGTTGTTGTTTTTTTCTTTTCTTTTTTCTTTTTTTTTTTGTTAAGAGATGACAAGGTTAAAAACCCCAAATCAGTAGTGTTTCACTCAAGGAAGAGGATAAAGTTTTCCAGCCTATTTTCTTGCCTTTTTTGGTTCTGTTTGTTCACGATGTGCCACAAAAATCTTTTGAATCCTTTTACTTACAGCAGTGAATACAGTACAGTGTCAGTTGTTGTCAATGATTGGCGCCTTCACACCTACCATCACTGTGCTTTAAGGTGATTCATTCAACTGTTGTAAAGGAAGTGCCACTCTTTTCCCAAACTACGCCTATTTTTCCAGTCATTTTGACACTGCTTGATTGTCCAATTCACATGTCTTGTAGACTACTCATGAATTTAGCCCATCAATAAACGTCATATTCACAGTGGAATCGAGTGAATCAATATTTGTTCTTTTTTTTGTGACTAATGACTTCACAGTAACGTAGAGATGTAGCACAGCTCTCCCAACCTGGCTGTTTGCAAACTGACCAATTTGAGGAAGTGCTTTTTTTTCTCTATTGTGAGACTTGTGTGGCTTCACAACCATGTGTATCTTCTCTCTTGGCTCTCCAGAGCCTCACAGACAAGAACATGCCTCATATGATTAAAAGCATTTTATCCATCGTTTCACCCCTTCTCAAATTAGACCAGCGTCTCCACTGCACTTGTTATGCGCCAGCGTTTTCTGCTAATTGCCATTGAGTGCGTTCATCTCTATGCTGGCAGGGCCTGGTGTGAGATCGGTAGAGGCCAGTGTAACCGTAGTTGTAACTGTGGTGGTCAGCTACCAGACAACACACATCAGCCTACCCCATTAGGGACATCCACACACAGCTCCCCGAATCAGGATGCTCTCATTTACTTTTTCCACATCCAGCCATTTATCTCTCTTTTCTCTGCTCTCTAACTCCCTTCTTTCGCTCTTTTTAATTTTCCTCTCAAAAACAGATCCCACATTAAGCAGCCAAGCATGGCTTGGTGCAGTGCCTCTCCTGAAAGAGCAAAGGAATGATTTAATTTCTCCTCCTCTGTCTCTGTGGCCTCCCCTCCCTGCTCATACACAGATCATTACACACAAAGGCCTCATTTTCATCTCCCCGTGAGGGCACATGCAGGGCTTTAACTAGTCAGCCACGCCATGGCCATTGCTGACGATCAATACCTGTGGTCAGGACAGAGCACGCAGTGCTTCCTAAATAGGCCCTCCAGGTCCAACCATAAAACACCTTTGAGGCTAAACATGCCACCCCATAAATCGCCTTTATTTTATTTTTTTATTTTTTGTTTTCAGTCTCATGGAGGAGTGAGGGAGCCATCAGTAGAGTAACTATTGAACTGGAATAATGATGATTAAGAGGTTATGATAGTATCCAGAAAATACTGCTAAACCAAAGGTTCAGGGTAACAGCTGACTTGAAATGAGTCTGGTTGGCATAGAAATGAAAGCGTTTGGAGCTTCTCTTGATGATCAGCCAAGCAAAGGGTTAGGAACCTGTGGGCAGATTACATGTTTTGAAGTGTAAATGATTTGATAGAATAAGTGAAGTTGCCCAGTCTCACACCAAAACTTAACCAGAATCCTTTTCCTAAACCAAACCTAGGAATTTTTGTATTTAGATCATAGCAGGGGGATAAAAAATTACTAAAAGCAAAAATAAGTCTACTGGACACTGATACAACCCAGCAGAACTAACTGTAATGCTTAAGTTCAGGGTAATGATGCCTCATTCTACAGGAAAAAACTACCATGGGGTGAATGGTTGCATTAATATCAAAATGACGGGGAATATTTGCAGTGACAATCACAATTACCAAGAGAACTCAAAGAAAAGATTTTGGACCAACAGCGCTCTCCACCCATCATCATTATCAAATAAATGGATCCTTTTCCGACTCTCCAAGAGTAGCGTATAGAAAAACTGTTGAAAAACAAGAAAGGGCCCAAGTGATGGGGGTGGGAAGCGAGAACTGATTTCAGTTCCAATTATCTGATCCGTCCTTGGGCTTCTCAGTTCCTCTTTGTCAGTGCTGCTGTATTTTTTTGGACAGTTGTGTGTTATAGAAAAGCAACATCAGACTCATAGTGTTGGAGCTTTTCCACAATTGAGCTACCTGCAGGGCTTTTTTCTACTGTATTCAGTCTCAGATTTGTGTAACCTGTATGGGCCCAAATTTTCTATTGGACATACAATCAGACTCAGTAATAGCAGTCAAACTATCCAGATCGCAACGTTATTATGCATTTGTTGGACATGTCGGAACCAGTCTGATCTATGGAAGCACCACCTCAGAACCCACAGGGCATCCTAGAGATCATATGTTGGCATTACAATAAGGACCTAATTAAAAGGATAGTTTTGTTCTCATGGCTGTTTGGTATATATACACAACAGCAAAAAAGAATTCCAACTATGTTGTTATTGGATCCCAATTTAGCTGCGCTGGTTTTTCTCAAAACAAAGAAAAGTTACGGCAGAAATGACAAATATATGTAACATGCAGAATTTAAAGTACGCATTATGTTTACGGCAAACACATCAAGACCTGTGGAGATGGTTTAATTTAAATAGTAAGCTACTCACAATTGAGAACTGCTGAGATTTTACTCAGTTGGAACCTGAATGAAACTGAAGTAAACTGTGAGGAATAGTCACATCTAGTTTGTTTTTTTTTCTTCTTAATGGCTGCTTGCCTGCTTAGATTGTGGGATAGGTGATATATGGACCAGACGAAAGTAAACCTGGGGGCTGGCAGACTGAAAAAGAAAAATAGATGTGTTTCTCATCTTGCTTTTGCCTCCAAGGCTCTCAACTGGCCTGATCCTTACATTACCCAAACAGATAGCCAACAAGTTTAATTACCTTTGCATCCAGTCGCTCTCCCCATCCACCGCTCCCCACCTTGCCTGTGCAAATGAAAGAGAGGGACAGAAGGAAGAGAAGCATAATTACTTATTTTACTGGAGTGCTGCAGAATGCCTTTTGCCAAATGACTCTAATTCCAAATGGTTAACAAGATTTTTCTTTTTAATAGAGCCGAATCCATGTGACAGCAAATTGCTTTCCTATTTGGAGCCTTAATGGCTTTCATAGTTTGCACTTCCAATAAGCAGTAAACTCGGAAATTAATATTGCACACTGTGTTATGATGCAAATGGGAGCGAGATAGGAGAACTGTACCTTCATGCAGAAAGCTCTGATTAGATCCATAATTGCTCTGGTTGGATGATTTTTTTTTATTCATTTATTTGTATAATTTCTGTTCCACACACTTCACTCTGGCATCATTATCAGTGGCACATCTGCATTTCTGTATGTTGAATTTCACTTTTGAATGACTTTTAATAAAGTGCATACATATTCTAAAATTATAAATATGGTAATAATGAGTTATTTTTAAAAACCTACCACGCTGCTTCTGAGCTTCACTCTTTTCCTTTGTATTAAGTGATTCAGTATGAAAAAATAGCACTTTAAGTGCATCCTCAAGCAGACTTTGTCTTTCCATTGAGGCAGATACAAAGACTGAAACACCAGCATGTGGTTCTGTTCTAGTTTTAGAGCAGTTTTAATGCAAGTCTGCTGGTGACTGGTTCAGTTAGACTGGTTTAAGCCTTACATGCTAAAGCACCGTTAGAGCAGGCGCAATCTAAAAAGATATATTTGTGCAAGGTGCTTCTTAATTAACTTTTGATCCAAGTCATTTCATTTCCAATTCCATTTTACACATTCTCAAATATTAATCCTTGTCCATGCATAGAGGTTTGTATTCTTAATAAGGGGATCACAGAGTGGGACACAGTTCACAAATACACACATATATTCAGTGCTGTGATAAAGTAGTTGCCCCTTCCTGATGTCTTTGCATATTTGTCACACATGTTTCAGATCATCAAACTAATTCCAATATTAGACAGGGATGATCTTAGTGAATATAAAGTGCAGTTTTTAAACAATGATTTCATTTATTAAGGACAAAAAGCTCAAACTAAACCTACCTGACCCTGTATCAAAAGTAATTGCCCCCTAAACCTAATAACTGGTTGTGTGATCCTTGGCAGCAAGAACCGCAATGAATATTTCACATCACTGTGGAGGAATTTTACCCCACTTTTCTTTGCAGAATTGTTTTATTTCAGGTTTTTCAACTACGAACGACCTATTTAAGGTCAATTAAATATGAGTAAATATGATTTAACTCTGGGCTTTGAATACACCACAAAACCTTTCTGTTAGAGAGCAAAATTCATGGTTCCATCAGTTAGCCGTGTCGGTCTTAAGAAACTCCAGACCATCACACTACCACCACCGTGTTGACTGTTGGTATGATTTTCTTTTTATGAAATGCTGTGTCATTTTTATGCCAGATGTAACAGGACTCAAGCCTTCAACAAAAGGTTAACCTTTGTCTTGTAAGTCCACAGAATATTTTCCTAAATTTATTGTTTTTATTTATGTGATACGAGCCTTTGTTTTCTTTTTGGTCAGCAGTGGGTTTCACCTTGGAGCTCTCCCATGAATGCCGTTGCTGCCCCAATCTCTCTCTAATTGTTGAACACCAACCTTAACTCAGACCAGTGAGGCCTGCTGTTCGTTAAATGTTGTTCTGGTTTTGTTTGTGACCTCCTGGATGAGTCATTTGTGCATAAATGTAGGCCAGCGACTCCTGGGAAGAGTTACCCCTATTCCAAGTTTTTTCCATTCGTAGATAAAGGCTCTCACTGTGATTCGCTGGAGTCACAAAGCCCTGAAAATGGCTTTATATCCCTTTCAACAATGATAGATGTCAGTAACTTTGTTTCTCGTGTTTTCTGGAGTTTCTTTAGCTCATAGGATGATGTGTTGGGTTTTTTTTTTTAGGTTTTTTTTTTTAGATCTTTTAGCTTTCTTCCTTTTGTCTGAGAGGATCTGTTTAAGTGATTAGTTGATTCAACTGGTCTGGTAGTAAGCAGGCGTGAATTTTGGCTAGTGGAATTGAACTCAGCTTTCAAAAAAATGTGGTTAATTACAGTTAATTTATTTTCATATAAAGAACGTCATACCAGTAGTCAAACACGGTGGTGGAAGTGTGATGGTCTGGAGCTGCTTTGCTGCTTCAGGAAGGAGATGACTTTCCATAATTGATGGAACCATGAATTTTGCTCTCTATCAGGAAATCCTAAAGGAGACATTTGGCTATCAGTTTGTGCCTTGAAGCTCAAACTCACTTGCGTTCTCCAGTTGGACACTGATCTGAAGGTCTGCCTCTGGTGGCTAAAAAACAAAAAGAAGGTTTTAGAGTAGTCTAGCTCAGATTTGAATCTGATTGAAATGATTAGGCATGACCTTAAACAGGCTCTTCATACTTTACAACCCTCCAATGTGGCCAAATTTAAGCAAGTCTCCAAATAAGAGTGGGCTAAAATTCCCCCACAGCAATGTGAATAACGCGCTGCCAAACTCTTTGTTGCACTTTTTGCTGCCAAGAGTGGCAAAACCAGTTGTTAGGTTTAGGGGGCAGTTACTTTTTGACACAGGGCCAGGAAAGTTTGGATAACTTTTTCCCCTTAATAAATGAAATCTTCATTTATAAACCAGCTTTTGTATTTACTCATGTTTTCTTTGTCTGATATCAGAATTTTCTGATCATCTGAAACATTTAAGTGTGACAAACTCAGAAATACAGCAAATACTTTATCTCAGGACTGTAGTCTCTTAAATCAGAACATATAGATATTTTTACAAAATTCACCGACAAAAGCTTTTCTCTTTTTACCTAAATGTAACTCCATCAAAACCATAACCATAATTTTATAGTTTACATCTCTGCAGAGGTTTTTGTGATTTATATAAAAACTCAGATGACTTTTTTTCCCCTCATGTAGATTCTATAAATGCATACATGAACATGCCTTAGCTCTGTACCCAGCCCTCTAAAGCTGTCATTAGTCAAAAGGTTTGAGAACGTTCTGAATTTGGATGCGGTCGAGTCTGCAGGCACTACGGCGGTCTGACCCGGAGACAGAAATAGCCAATAAATTCAGTTTGATCGGCCTGTGATTGCTACCAGCGATTGAGGTTAAGTGTCCTTTGGTGTGCAGGGGCCCGAGCGTAGCTGCAGTTCAGCCAGACATCGGTCACGTGACCACATATACAGTATCCACTATGATTCTTTGCTATATCACCATGGCAACCCTTCATTTCTTCTCAGCACGCTCCCATTTCACCTGTCATTCTGATAATTGGCTCTGAATTTTATTTATTTTTTTCATATCTGGGGAAAAAAAACCCGTCACGATCATAATAAGAAAATATTTATGAACTGAACACTGACAGGCAAGTGTAGGGAAATGGGGAAAACTAAGCTTTCATTAGACTGGAATATTAATGTAGCAACAGAGCTTTTTAGGGACTAATAAAGCTTGTTCTCCTTGTTTTCACAGATTCCCACTCAGTCTGTGCGTGAGCCACACTGAAGAGTGAATCTGAGTTTCGATTTGGTTTTAATTGGGTCACCCTCTCCTTCCCTCTTCTCCTCTCATGCTGCCTTTCTGCTGAACTCCAGCTTAATTAGACCTACAAGATTGTGACACCACCAGAAACATATTATATCTGCTCTGCCTCTTTTTGCCATTGATGTTCTGTTTTTAGAAGTATTGATGAGACAAGCTATGTAATGACATTTACTATACTGCTGTAGTCATTAATGGCCCTGGGTCGGTGTTAGACAGTATAGCAGCAGCGACAGAAATGGATAAAAGGTTTTATGGAAATAAAAGATAGTTCCTGAAGGTGGAGATGGCTAGGTCTAATGACTGTTGCTCCAGCTGCTCCTCATTATCAAGGTTGCTGGCATCAGGACCAGCTGAGATCTGCTAAGTGGTCTATTGCCTTTAAAATGGCCATGAGGCCTTTCCATCAGCATTGCACCCACTGACACCATAAACTCTGTGAAATGCATAGCCAACTCATATTTTGTTTCATTATCCTCATTTAAACTACTTTTCCGCTAGGGCACTGTCAGAATATGTGTGCAGTCATGCTGTATTTACACGACAGCTGCATGTTTATATTACAGTATGGCATAAAATGCATTTTCTTGTTTGGTCATGGTTGCCTGACTGGTAATTATAGCGAGAGACGTGTCAAACCTCTCCTATTAATTTTATGAAAAATGTTGCTGTTTCTTTATGCAGCGGCACCAGCGAAGCATGCGCAGCTTTATTTTTCTAATTTATGAGATCCCTCCAGACCTCATTAGATTTTCAAATATCAAAATCTAAGTTATGTTACAGTTTTCTGTAACAATAACAAATCTTTTGTGCACTGTATGGTTTTGGTTTAGAGGAGGACATAAAAACTAAACTATTCTGTTTTATAGAGCAAAAGAAAACAAATCAGAGAGTTGGACTGGTGCATGCGTTGTGGCAGTTGGTGGGGAGTGTCAGTGGAATTAACTGATTTGTCTGTATTTATCAGAAGAGAGTGAGTACCTAATCCCTCCTTGCATTATTAAAGATAATAGCATAGGGCTTTCTGCAAGACCACCATACTGAATCAAATTATAACATGGAGTGATGATGTATGGATAAAACAGTGCGGCCCCTTTATCTGCCCTCCCAGCTTACTGCTTCCTCATACATGGACACACATGCACACAACAACCACTCATCAAGCCCTGGAGGGCACCTGTGTTTTCAAAGTAAAGACCACTTAGAGAATAGCCCCAGGCGTCTGAATACTGAAGTGCTCTGTGTTACACATTAGACCCCTCTGTACAAGCCAGGAACATAAACACTTTCAATAGCCCTTCTCTCCTCCCAAAAATACCCCCAAATACCTCAAAACAGGAGGGGGAAGCTGCTTACTCGGGCCAGAATATGGAGCAGGTAGTCTGCTGGGGCATGAGCACATTAAAGACCACTCACTGGGGATGTGCTGCTCATTGGACAGTAACCTCCACAAGAACTGAAGAAGAAAAATACATTTCTGGCAGACTTTATATGCATTTTGTGTGTTTAAAGGCATTTAAAAAAAAAAAAATCTTTCACAAATATTCACAGAACAGAGGAAACGGCAACAGCTTAAACTCAGGTGCACCAAAAGATAAAATGTGTAGGAGGCAAACATCCACCCCCTCCTCCAGAGGCAGACACAGGGTTAATAATCGCACATTTCATTCAATCCCCCAGTCGGGTAAATGAGGTTTGATCACATGCCAGGAACAGGAAAACAAGCAGCATTGAGAGTCAGCCTCACAATCTGTCATAATGAACACTTTAATATTAAAACAATCCCATTAACAGGCAGAGAAAGACAAGGGTTTTCGGGAAAGCAAGGAAGCTGTAATCTAAATTTTTAATGACCTTTCCCGCATGATGACTTTTTCTATGTATTTTGTCTGTTTGGAAAGGGAAACGAGTCAGCGCTGTCACAGTTAATTCGGGCTACCCTTTTGTGCTCGAGCAGTGGGTAAATAGCTAGGGGAGACATTTGAATGTCTTAATAGACGATGTAACTGCTCCATCTCTAAATGTGTTGAAATGGAGGCGTGAGGAATGGCATCATTAAGGTAATGTGTTCAGGAAGCCAATGAGTTGTGCTCTAACCTCTGCTGCTCAGCCCGAGATTCGGTAAGTGCACAATCTAAGGTCACCTTAATCAGTGAAAGGCAGCACTTGCAAACAGGCGCATATACACACAAAGCCTCAATTACACTGTGAAATTGCCCTCAAATGAGTTGTACAGCATGTCTAGCTGCTCTGTTTATGTATTCTCGTGAAGATTGTGTGACTGTTACGTTCCAGCGGTTCTACAACATGTTTTCTGTGATGTCTTTGTGCATTTCTTACAGTAAAAAGATACCTTAGAAAACAATATGATTGGTGTAGTGAAAGAGAATGTGGTTATATATGGTTTCCTTTCTCCAGGCGTCGGTTTGATAAAGTTTCAACAGTTACTCTTCTGAGCATAAGAAAATGTTTGGA
The DNA here is from genome assembly GCF_000239375.1 of Pundamilia nyererei. Taxonomy (NCBI): domain Eukaryota; kingdom Metazoa; phylum Chordata; class Actinopteri; order Cichliformes; family Cichlidae; genus Pundamilia; species Pundamilia nyererei. The sequence goes on along the minus strand of NW_005187513.1, from coordinate 484,540 downwards.
GGAAGGGAATTTGAGCCATATTTCTTCTGAGGAACGAATGGTGTTTCCAAGTGCTGCAGAGCAAAGTCTAAGAATTCTTTCTTCTATTTTTCCTTGTGAACCCTGCAGCGAGACTCGGCAGCCATCCTTTCCCCTACACTCATGTCCTTTAAAGTGTCTTCTCCCCGAGTCTGAAGGCAATCAGTACCCTGATGACCAGAGGTTCTTGTGTAGTTCTGTGCCCCAATGTGTGTTTTGTTTGGGCTCGATAGTTTTTAGTGATGAATTTCACCCATCACTTTCTCCACTGTGGTTGACCAATGAGTTTTGTGAAAGCATGGCCTGTGGTGTTTTTCTTTAATAAGTCCAGAGGTGGTGCAAAGCAATCGGGCCATCAGTCATCCTGTCAGGATCTCACCCCCTTGATTAGCTCAGTATATTGGTGGAGATATTTAACCTGCCATAGATGCCTAGGTCATGAACCAGTCTGTACATTCCTCATGTAGTAGCTTTTATTTTAATCAGTCGAAATATTGTGTTTTTATGTTTTCTTCTGTCACTCTTTGTTAGTCATATACTTGCAAAGCATAATAGTGATTTTTTTTTCTGTAGAAGTGCTGCTTTCTGTCTCCATTTTACATCATCAGTGTTACAAAGTTGCATAACACCTGTTTTTATTGAAACTGAAATGTAAATGTCCTAGGAAATGTGAATATACAGCTTGAAACAGTACACCTGCTTAAACTTATTGGTTTGCAAAATAATATTAAGAACTAGTACTGTATTATTTATTTATTTCATTATGTAAGTAAAATGATGTAGGACGAGTTGTTGTTGATCCTACAGTTAAATAAATGAATGAATAAATAAAAAATGCCCGCACTGTCTCTAGAGCTAAACCAACGAGTGCAACAAACTTGTGTGGTGTTTGGATTATATTTATGTACTTGTGTTATAAATATATGTTCTATTTCCATTGCAGAAGCAGTACAATGTTTATTACCGGATGGGAGAGAGACGCTGGCACATGCAAGTAGAGGTAAAAATTTCACGTCTTCTGAGCTTGTTAGTAATAAAATGTGCTTTAGAAATAAAATTGCCATTCCCACATTTATTTGTGATTGAAAGGAAGAGTAAATACACCAATAGAATTTCAAATTAGAGTGAAGCGGAGTATTGCTATGCTTCTCAGAAGGCAATAAAATGTGCAACACATGTGGAAAAATGCCTCCCACTTCAGTGCTATGTAATGCAGTGAAGGTCTAGATAAAAAGTGGCAAAAGTTGGACATTTCAAACTTAACCAGATGTATAAAATAAAGAAAGAAAGTAACTATGTTCTCCCCGTGTATGTAATTATTGAAGTTTAAATCGTATGAAAGGTTGTTTGAGCTACCCTAATAAGTTATTGTGATTCGCTGTCCTCGGCTCTCTGGCTTGTCCTCTGTTCCCTGGCCTTCCTCACCCTCTGATCAGGACACTTGTGTGGTCCAGCACAACCTGTGCAGGCCCAACCTGAATAGTGACACTTTTGCCTTTGAGCCTCAGTTACGCACCTCAGAATGGATCTTTATTTACAACACAGAACTCGGAAACAGCTGGTCAATCCATTTAGCCTAAGGCCACTGATTTGTTCGTATTTACTACAACAGCCAGAGAAAAGCCAGGGTATTTTTTCCTCTCTCCTTCCTATTGATCCAGCGCTTAGAAAATCTGCCCCGCTGTCTAAACACTATTGATCCCTCCCTCTCAACGACAGGCTCTCGCACCAGTGTATAAAGGGACTGGATGAATTGAAATTTCATTTCCGACAACTTGTTCCTGTTATTTTTACCCTTTTTTTTCAATAGTTGGGAACATGTGCTGGCGGGCCGCTACTCAGAGAGTCGATAAGTGTTTGGCTCAGAGGGGAGATGAGGGATAGAGGTGAGACTGTTTAGATTACCATAAGCAGATCGTAACACCACAATGCCATAGAAAGTCCTTATTCTATTACTTAGATCCCACCTATTATTAATGCTTTTAAACATGCTTGAAGCCACAGCAGTTCTTTGGCTTTTGTAGACTGATCAAGAACTGTTGTTTGGGCTTGTCTTTAACCCAGCAACACTGAGGAGCCACCAGCCTGGAGTCAGGTGTCATTTCAAGGAATGTATATACAAGTAGTCTTGGATGTGGAGAATGTCAACCTTAATGAGGTAATTCTCATAAGCATTTAATTGTCGTGTGGCCTCTTTACACTGTTGTTACAGATTCCCCAAGCTGGTTTTATTATAAAAGCAATTTACTTTCTCCTTTATCATTTAATGGAAGTACCAGTACATCATTACATGACGTATCAAAACTGCAAGACCATTTGAAGGAATTATGAGACGTAATGAAGAAATTTTATTTATTTCTGCTCACTAAATGTCCTTTTTTCACACGCATGTCAATTTACCAACAAGCAGCTGGCAGTAAGCACATTTATTTTGCATACAGTATATTAATATTCACTACACACCCCAACATGAAATTGTGTTTTAATTCACAGTTTAGTGGGTTTAAGGGTGGCTAGAAAATAGAGAAGGAATTTCTTTAATTATATAAAGTCAAAGAAGTACATGCAATTAAAGAAAGTAAGACAACTAGAAAAAGCAGAAAGTATTAAAACTGCTAAAACTAAAACTATTACCATTAAAAACCCAGAATTATTGTTAAAACATAAAATGCATATAAAACAGTTATTAAATGGGATTGACTTTCTAGACCTACACACCTGTGAATATTTCCTGAGCCACCCAGGAAAATATATAGCTCAATTTCTTAAAACATACAATTTTAAAATGCCCGAAAGTCAGTGTGTGGTACGATGAGCACAGCCTCTCTTAGCCAAGCTTTCTTGTAGTCAGAAATAATTATTTGGGCTTCTTGAAGGGCATTCAAAGCGCTTCTTTGGATGTTGTCTGCCTTTTGTTCTGTTCTCCTTGAAGATGATCCCACACTGTTTCAGTAATACTGAGGTCTGGGCTGTGGGGAGGCCAATCCATGACTTTTTATCCAGGTTTGGGATCATTGTTATACTTACAAATGAAGCCTTTATAAATCAGATGGTGTTTAGATGGTGCTACATGGTGAATCAAATCTGACAGTCGCAAGATCTCTAAAACTACTGACTGAAATGCACCGAAAACCAAGACAGAGCGGTGTTTTATAGATGTCTGTAGATACTCACTGTTGTACTTATCTCCTAACCTCCTCTCTGTATATATATTAATAATGATTACAAACTGAAAACTTCATATCTGGATTTATCAATCCATGAGACCTACATTTCTTGTGTAATTTGGCCTGAGCCTTTACTTGCTTCCTTCCTTAAGAATGGAAATAGCAACCCTTCCACTGAGACCATTTCTGATGAGGCATCAGTGAAGAGTAAATGGATCATCTGAAGGGTCAGATAAACCCTCTGGTCCTGTATCAGGTCTTTTTGCATTTGGATTTTTTCCTCTTTCTTAACAACATGACTTTCAGATACTGTTAATCTGCTATAGATGGATTGATTTAAGCCTGACACTTGTCCAATCCCCTCAGTTTCTTTAAGAACAGACTGAACTCAAAGCCAAGACATGCCAAGTTTTCAAGTAATAGTTCTTTGGGAGTTCTTTTTTTTATACCTCATATTCTTTAATTTGTGGCGGTTAAAGAAACATGAACCAGTTTGTGTTTTGTTTTTTTTCTTTGACAGACTGCTTACAACAAAACAGTAGAGTTGTTTTGTGTGGAGACACAACACTGGTTCATCTCTTCAGTTAAATGCTTGAATGGCTCATAGATCAGTGACGTAGCCATCATTAAAACTGCTAAATGTTATATCAAAACATTGAAAATCATGCGTGTGGCTGCTTAAATATTTTGCAGCAATTTTTGTGACCAACCTCGAGAAAAGTTCGTTTTGCTTTTGAGGGTTTTTTCCCCCAACCGTTAATGTTCAGTTGCAGTCTTCAGCGTATGATGGGAAAATCCAGATTAACACACAGAGATTAGAGGTTGCCTGGAAAGACCCTAGCACATCAAAGAGGAGCTCCAGACTGCCTCTGTGGGGCAAACCAGCCAGTAATGACTTCATCTCCATCCGACTCGCCACCATGTACAACTCTTACCATTACAACAAGATGGAGTGTTACATAAAAAGAGAGGTTCTGTTTTAATTAACATCAATATTCATGTAACGGCCATAAAGCCAGCCCACATTCCATTTCAAGCTCTTAACGTTAATGCATATTTTAATACATTATCATTGCCACCATCATAATTCTTATTATGATAACTGTAATAATTAGATTTATGGCAGAATTATGGTTTTCTTCCCCGAAGGCACATATTTTGTAGCAAACCCAATTTTTCCCGAGTGTATAACGCTCTCAGTGCTTCCCCTTCAAAATACTGAGCAGACACTGATAAAGATAAACACACAAACACCCTAGTGTGTCTGCTGCTGTGCCTGTAAAACACTCAATCTGAATTGCATATCCGCCTTGCCACCGAGCTTGTCATAAGCTGTATTAAGAAAAATGGTCACACGGTTTGACATAAATTGGAAAATGACATTTGGAAAATGGGCACTGCTGTGGAAATTAGAGATATTAAAATTATAAATCAGTGTCTGGAAGTACAGAGGGGTGTGGTGGCTTTGCTTTTTCCCTTTTTCAATCTGGCTCTCTCTCTGTCTTCATCTTTTGCTCTATTTCTCTCTTTTTTGCTTCTATCGCACACTTTGTCTTTTGCACTTTCTCTGGAGGCAGTGTAGGGTCAGAGCCCAGAAGTAAAAGTGGTTTTAAATGCAGCCACACACGAGGCTACACCGCAGGGACAATCCCACCCTCTCATCTGGCTCTAAAAGTGGAGGATATTGTGTGTGTGTGTGTGTGTGTATTTGTGTGTGACGCGTTTGTGTGTCTGTTGGAGCCATATCTCATCAGTTTATTGCTCGGCTCTTTTGCTGTAACCTGCTAATGGATCATCTCTGAGGTGTGATATGTATTATGCAAAAGTTAGGTGTGCTGACACCTTTAAAAACAGACAGCTTCAATTCCCCGCACGCCTCACCTCTGCTCCCTCTCTCCTGTCTGTGTTGTTGTGCAGAAGGAGGCAAAAGAGGCAGAACAAAGACGAGATTTCTGAGCTACAGGTGGAGCTAGACGGGCCAAAGATACTGCTGGAGGATGAGAGGCAAGTGGTGCAAAGAAAGGTCGCTGGCCCTCCTATTGACCGAAAGCACACTCATATGTGAATACACATACACTCGCGTGACTGTTTTCCTCAGTAGAGAGCAAAGGCTTTGCCACTATGTACAAGTGCTCATGTGTACCTTTACCCTCAGTTAATCATTTCTTTTGGTTGATCTTTAATAGGATATCTAGAAAAAGGCTAGGAGTGCTATGGACCTTCAAGCCTTAACCCAAAGACCTCCTCCTTTTGAGAACATAATAGTATTTCTGCTTTAAGAGGAACTGCAGCTGTGTCACCTATAAGCCAGTGGTCGGAGGCTCTTTTCATCAGTGGTACATTCAGAAACATTTAAGCTTTGCATCCTTGAAGGTCGGATGTTGCATTCAGACGTACATTGTTGCACTTTGGTACAAAATAATCTCCGCTGTCAAGGATGTGAAAGATAGGAAGTTTAACAGCAAACTATTCTTCAGACCTCCATTATGTTTCGCCAACAACATCTGACAGGGTGCTTCACTCCTTCCAGCATGAAATTTAACTTGATTTGAAATGTCAGGTCAGTATTATATATTCTCTCGTGTTAAAACTCTGTGTCTGCGGTCAGCCCAGCCTTATTTTCCTAAAACAGTAGGCTCTTTAATGTCAGGAATGAACTGGTGGCTAATGTTCATTAGCCCCTGGCTGCTCTGTATTACAGAGATGGACATATTTGCGCTGAGCTTTATCTCAGCACTCCATCCTCCACACCCAGCTTGTCTGTACTCTCCCACCACACAGCACAGTGTCATTGTAAATATTTTAGCACTTTATTTGCTTTGAATTTTGTTTGCACTCTTGATCCTATTATTAAAATATTAAGAGAGGGTACTCTTGAGGATGTCAAGTCGTGAGAAGAGGCACTTGATTTTTGTGGAGTAAGGTGCCTTTCACTTTTGTTAAGAGGAGAGAGTATGTTCGAAGGAATGGTGTCCCTGCCTTGACACTTGTTCAATGCAGAAAAAGCTTGGTAACAAATAAAATTGTTGAAAAGGCTCAAAGTATGCCACTAGGTTCTGATAATGATGAGCCTTGATCTCTCACATAATAAAATAAATTAATAGAAAATTTGCATATATCTTTTGCTGTGTTTGACCCAGCTTTGTGTCTAATGCTTGAAGGGCAATGTCTGGCCCTTAGATTACAAACATTAAGAAACACCTGTGCACAGACACACACTGAATGACTCTGTGACTCTGATACTTCCAAAGAAGTCTGTTTCTGGAGTCGAAGGTGACCGATCTTTACACTCAAGTCACCTCAGTAGGTTTTAACATCGATAGAGGAAATTTTCAGGAATTTCACCTTTGTTTTTTGGCATGATTGAGGTAAAAAAAACAAACAAAACCTAATCGTCCCTATTAAGACAAGTGAGCTAGATCTGAGCTGACCTTACAAAGGTGATGATAAGTAGGATTGTCTGTTTTGTATTGGAAACGAATGAAGGCTTATTACATATCTAACTGTGATAGCACCGCTAAGGGCAGGAATGGTGTAGGAGTTCTTCAGGCCCCACGCTAGATCACCACGTGTGAAGTGCATAACTGGAGGCAAGTGTTGAGCCCTGAGATGATGTGTTTTTACAACACAGTCTTGCCGTGCTTTGGGATGGCAATAAACCACGGCCTTCAAAGCACAGCCAAGCGCCACTTACTGCTGAGTGCTTCTCTGGTGGTTGGACGAGATTACTCTCAAAACAAAGTGTGGACAGGTTGATTAATAGAAGGGTCTACAGAGGTGTGTGCCGTAGTATATTTTCACACCCAGCAAACACTCGTTCATTTCATTCGCATGGACTTTTATGGGCTGATCCTGTCACTGTGTGAGTTTGTCACTTCATACCCTCTCTCTCTGACTGTCTTTTAGTGAAAACTTATCAGACCTGTTACAGACGTGTTGTTTTAATGTCGCAGCAGCACACTGTGACGTGAGGGCAGCACAGTTCACAGACTATGGACGTCTGTAGACAGATTTAGGCTCGAGACACCACCTAACAGCCGCATTGTTATTGTATTGTGTTGTAAACTCCTTCATGTTTTCAGGTTTTTTAGCCCAACTTGCTAGATTGTGAAAGATAACTGTGAACTAAATACGGAGGAAGCTGCAGGATTAAAAAAATATCTCTTGCATTGAATTGTGTCTGCAAGAGCCTAAACCTTGTGACCCCTGACTGTAGGACATGTTAGTGACAGAGATGAAGACTGTGAGAGAAAGAGACAAAAAGGAGATAACAACAGGGCAGAACCTTCAGTCTGGATGAGATGGGTATTGTGGTAATGCAATAACGATGAGCAGACTCAGGGTGATTGCAGTCGTGGGGTGGAGGGAGGAGAGCTTGTGGCAGCGTGCCGTGCGGTCACCCCTTCATCACATCAGATCACAGGGTTGTAATTAACTTCAGCAACGCTTCAGCCTGCAATCAGCAGAACCATGGAGAAAATTAGATTTTTTTTTTCCCCCTCCGTGGCATTCAAAAGTGTGGTGTTAAAATGCATATTAGCCCTGTGTTTTTAATTAACAGTTTGTGCTTAGGAAGCATGTTAACAGTATCCCTTAATGAGCTTTATAGAAACGAGTCACACAGAGGACAAAGGCCATCCTCCCACCGTGTTTGCTGATGTGCTGTTCTTTATTCTAACGCATTAAGATTGGTAATCTGTGTTTAAATCCTCATTCAAGACCGCTTTCATGTGATTCGCACCTTTGTAACTTTTTCTGTTGAGTAGGACATTAGCAGAATGAGCCAGAATTGATCTGGACTTAGTTTACTGAGTGCATTAGTTGGACACTAACTATTCACTTAGTTTATATCCTGACATTATTCGCTATTTATTTTTTTTTATTTTTTTTATGTACACATGAAACTGCTTGAAACTTTGACAAACTTAACAGAGTTATTAGGAAACTCTGGACATACCCATATGAAATAAATAGCAAAAAAGGTAATCGCAAGGTCAGCTGACTTGTTTTTTTCTTGTGCTCGAAGGCCACAAGTTGCATCCATGGGCTTCCTAAAGCAGTTAAGTGTAGCTTGCTGTAAGACATTTCTGTCAGACTGATATTTCCAGGGTCTCCAAAAAACCCACCAAAACTGGTGTTTATTATCTCACAGTAGTTTTGCGCCATCTGACTTTCTTTCAAAAAAGTGATTAATCGCCTTTGTGCCAACAACAACACGGTGGTTTTAAGCCAGATATTTTTATTCATAATCCAGGACTTTGCTACAACCTGTGTCACGCTGCTGCGACTCTGTGTTTTGAATGATTTATCATTCTATAACCCTTGCCTCAGTCTGTTCTTATTACCAGACCTGCTTATGGCATCTGTGCATTGGGTTCTCATTCCATATCTCACATCGGCTTTTTATAGCACGCACAGATTTGTTGTGCTCTCCGGTGAGTGTGTGTGGCGCTGCTTGGATTCGGTCGGAAATGCCTTTACAAACGAGGCTTTTTCCAACCAAGAATGGAACCATTACGCTAGAAATCACCATCTTTCAGTTCAGATCCTCTGATGCAATGTTGCTCACGGAATTGAATTCACATATAAATCAATTCTGTGTAGACGATCTCTGTCAGTAACTGAAAATGGCTTTTTTTTTTTTTTTTTTTTAATGTCCAAATATTTCAATAACTGTTCAGGATTAGAATTCACCTTGTCACCATTTATGTTGGAATACTTTGAATTTTTTCCCTCTTTCTTAGTACTTGGAAGAATTCTTTTATTTCTTTCGACAGCTTTCTGGAATCTTGGAGAACCTATCAACAGCTGCCAGTTTTTTTTTATTTATTTCTTTATTCCAGCCTGCAGCTGATTGGTCAGTTATTTGTTTTCCACAGTGTCCTTGTGTGTTATAAATGGGACCGGCCTGTCACTTCAATGCTGAGAAGATGTTTTGAGTTCCATGAAAGATTTTTATTTATATAATTTTGCTTAAAGCAGAGCGGTGAATAATGCATCTCAACCTGCTACATGTACTGTTTTTATCATTAGCATGCAGCCCAAGTTATCTCCGGAATACTTATGAGTACTGGTGAAATGTTTGTGATGTTATTTATTTATGTTGCTCCTTTCAATTATTCATTTGTTTATTTATTCATGGAAGAACTAACTGAAATTGGAAAATTCATTTTTGCTGAAGGGCACTTGGCCCCACTCTATCCCTGCCCTACACAAAGGGAAAGGAGGGGCTTGCACATCAGGCTTGTTAGTAATTGCTTTATGTGGTGTTTCCTTGGACTCAACAGAGGAAGTCATTTTCATGCAAGCAGACAGAAAAAGACAGAAAGGAAGTGAGACAAGTAGGTGGAAGCTAAAAGATGAAAAGAGCGTCAGAAACACAAGAGAAGGAGAACGTTTTTGTTTTTTTTTCCAAACGGAGCTTGTTCAGACAGCTGAGGTAATGTAACATACACAGTGATAGGTGAAGAAATCACATTTCATGAACACCCTGACAAGACTCCACAGGTTGGATCCGAGTCTGAGGTTCAGATAGAGAAAGAACATAATAGGCCGTGTTTGCCTTTGGTTGTATTCGTGCCTTCACGCTCTCCTGGCCTCTCAGTATTATTGTGTGCTCACTGTGTTTTCTTTAATTATATGGAGTGGGATTTTGTTCAATTTCACAGTTGCACAAACATGCAGCAATTATTCCTGATAAGTGATAACGAATCGCTGAACATTAAATAAGTGTGTTCTTGTGTGCGGGCAAGCAGGCACGCATGTTTGTGCCTCTGCACCACGGACTTGAGCTCCATGTCACAAACTGCTCATGGACATAGAATTCCAATTAGCGTTAAATATAACAAGAGCAACTGTTCTGCATGGGTGTGTCACTGTGCATCCATAATCCCATCCATAATCATATTCACTGATCACTTGTTTGTTTTGGCAGCACTGTGGCCTTGAGTCATTTGTTTGTGTGTTTGGATTGCAGTGCAAACAGTGTAGTAGGAGTTTTCAGTGAACATGTTAATCCTGCAAATGGGAACTGGACAGAAACTGGAGAAGCTCCACCAGGAAAGGTATTGTGTTCTCTTTCTTAATATGACCTTCTTGGTCTTTAGTGTAACAGGTGGTTTATATCTTGTTACATTCATAAAACCTACCTCCTCCAGACTTGACCTGATACCATATCATGGGTTAACAATGGTTGAAGCAGTGTTATGACATTAACATGTCTGTTTTTGTCATATATTCTTGAAAGCTTGGAAAAAAAGAAGGCAACTTAGCTACTTCAGGCTTGTGAAAACATTTCACCTCTAATCCAAGCTTCAGTTCTAAAAGAAATGTTGGAGAGTCCCAGGTATTTCACCTGTAGTGAAGGTTGTCCCATTTGGAGTTGGTCCTGAGGGTTGTTGCCTCACTGTTGATCAGTGAGTCATCACATAAGCCCTGGTGTGAAAAAAGGTGTAGGGCTTTACCATCACCGGGGGTTGAGGGTGAAACCACTGAGACCTCGCCTCAACCTAGCACGGGACCTATTCAGTCACCTGAGGCAAGGTGTGAGCGGGAGCTGAAGTGCCTGGGAAGGGATCTCAAAGCTCTTCTATGTTGCGCCGTGTGTTTGCGAAGTGGCTGTTTGGTTTCTCCCATATAGAAATCTGAACACTCCTCACTTCACTTCACTGCATACGCAGTTGTTTGATGGAAAGTGAAACATTTTCACAAACCTAAAGAAGTCGAGTTGCCTTCTTTTTTTCAAGCTCTCAATATTAGAATGTACGGTTGCCTATTGAAGCACATCACTGGTGTTTATTGATGATGTGAGGAATTCTGAAGGGTACAGGGCTATGCTGTCTCCTCTGATTCAGCTAGGGCCCGAAAAAACTGACTATACGGAGCTTTAGCGTGCAAATGGATAATGACACAAAAGCATTTCTCAGCAATAGAGTGTTTTTTGTTATTAAATATAAAGCGTAGGGCAGAGAAACCCCAAAACCAAGCACGAATTAAAGGCAGCTGCAGTAAAGGCCTAGGAGAGCAAAAGAGGAAATGCACAGTTTGGTGACGTTACTTTGTCTAATTATTTTTGAACCTCTGAAAATGGAGGACTGTCTAAAAACAGCTGCAAACAGTTAACACAATATTTTGTTAAAACTGAAACTTTTGTGTTAAATCACATCTTGATAGGTTGATTGGAAACTCTACGGCTTGGCACAGAAGCATAGCATTCGTTGTGACGCAGCATAATTAGAAATACAAAATATTGCATTTTCAGTTCATTATGCGTTACAATGTTCAAATAACATCTGAACATTGTCCTCTGCAAAACAGCGTACAACTTTTCCGTTTTCATTTTTATTATGGTCAAAGAAAGTCAATACAAGTATGTGAAAATGTGAAAAAAACAGACTGTTGTTTTTAAAGTTTTATTCCAACAACACATACATATGTGGAATAATTAAACTATGGGATTACATTGTCTTTTTCATACTTATTCTCACAGTTTTTGATAGTTTCATACACATTTTTATAACACTTTCTTTATTACACTTCAACCATCTGAAAGAAATGCTGATTGTAAAAAATTTAAAGTAAAAAATTGTCCTGTAGAGAAATACATTGAGTTAAAAGATGAGGTGAAATGATCTTAATTGTCTAAATCAGGGGTCCTCAACCCCCGGGCCACAGACCGGAGTCGTTTGGTACCGGGCCGCGAGAGTTGAGGCTCAGGTGTGAAATGGTTTTCAGGGTTTTTATCGGTTTTTAGCGTTATTTTGTTATCGTTTTTTTCATTAACTCTGTTTTCCTGGGTCTTTTCACGTGTGTTGTGAATAAATCTTATTTTTTTCGGTACCGGTACTAGTTTTATTTTGTTGTATTTATCTGCGACACCTTAAAGGCCGGTCCGTGAAAATATTGTCGGGCACAAACCGGTCCGTGGCGCAAAAAAGGTTGGGGACCGCTGGTCTAAATAATTATGTGTGTGTGTATCGACAATTCACCATCTTTGGGTGCACATACACATATGATCCACTTCTTTTCAAATGACCAAATGTAGAGAAAATGTGCCATCTAGCCGAGGCAAGATTTACCATATGGCCTTAGTGTAATGATTAGTGTTAAGGATGCAGAAGGAGTGGACGGCACGAGGCTGGTCGGGTGTGTCACAGTCTTTTCTCCAAGGTGTCAGCAAACTAACTACAACCATGGAATGACAATTTGTATCATTTAATTAGAGCACGCTTCTTTTAGCACAGTTCATTTATTTTAATAATGTTTATACACCTTGATTGTTTCACAATATAGTTTTTTTTTTAATTAGCTCGGATTGATTAAATTGCATTGATTCAGTATCCTTATTAAAATAACCCCCTGCCGCTCTCCTTCCTTGTTTTTCATAATTAATGGTACGACGCGGGGCTTTGACAGCGCTGCATATTTTTATAATCAAGAATTATTTATTGTGGTGGCTGTCAAACACCAGCACTCTGACAGGCATTTTAAGAGTTTGCAGAGGTGTGGCGGTGCCGTGCGTGGTCACAGAAGTAAACAACAGTGACATAAACCGCCAGAGGATGAGGAATTAAGATCATGACACGTGTTTTCTTTTGTCTGAGCTCAGATTAAACCTACACTCACCACCTCACCTATTCATCTGGCCCTCACCTTGGCTGATAGGCCAGCTGCATGTTAAATACAGGCCTGCACACATGCAGACACACGAGTGCATACGTGTGCCTGCTTGTGTGAGATCTCATTCCAAACCCTGGGCTCTTTTTAATTTTGATTGATGACTCTGTTTATCTTTGAACCCCCCCCCTTCCCTTCACTACCTCGTCAGCAGCCTTACTCCATCCACATTTTAGACCCTCTACTCATCACACCCCTAGTATGAAAATGATATTAGAAACAAAATGAGATTTGAAATTTTGTGTTAGACAAGCAGCTTGATGAAAGGGTTTCATAGCCGGGCTTAATCCATGGAAATTTTATGCTAATAATACTGCCGGCCAAGCAATCTAGTTGAAAATTAATCAGGGGGCTGGATAGAGGAGAGGAGAGGAGAGGAGAAGAGGTTGCTCCACATAAACACCCCCTCCTCCTCACCCTCATTCCCTCTCTCCACCTCTGAATCTCATCAGAAATAGCCATGGGGTGTTGTCTTTGTGATGAGGTAGGGAGAGAAATAGGGAGTCAGAAAATTACACTGCAGCTTAGTACTGATTGATGCAGTAATGTTTGCAGTAATGTATGCAGCCATGCAGCGAGCCACCTTATTATGGATTAGACCTCTTCCCTTTTCCAGCAGTCGCGTCCTGCATTACAGAGGACACGCACACAGCTTTAGAAACACCTTCATACACACACACCTCTTTAGCTGCATCTATTCTGCTTTTATTATTCTGTTTATCCTGTTCAGCCCACGGTGGTGACTTTTTTTTTTTGCATGTATCATTTTCTTTGTGTCTAAACGGTGATTCAGCCTCAGTCCGTTTGTTCTTTCCCCTGTCTCGTCGCACTTTCATGAACAAACATACACACATCTTCACTCGTTGCCTCCCTGTATTTATTCCTCTTTTTCGCTAAACCCTAGGAGTCATCATTAGAGTGAGTCGCTAATGAAGTCATTATCAAATTTCGCCTGTTTAAAACAACACAATTAGTACCAACGCCTTAATGATGTTTGCAAGTTAAATGCAAACTAATTGCTTTTTTCCCTCCATTTCTCTGTCTCATTTCCTCTCTCCTGGCTTGCTGCTCAGTTGGAATAAAGAGAGTAAATGAATCACTGAAGTGTTTCATGGATGTGGGTGTGTTTGTGGGCGCATTTTTTCTCGACCGTGTTACAAGTCTGTGTGATTTATTATTTTTACCCCGAGAGACATCTGTTACACCATTCCTTATTTTTGTAATGCATCATCAGCCAGAGGAAAAACAATATTATCCAGTCTGGGATATTGTACTCTGGAGTCTAATAATCTAATGTACACTAGAGCCGGTGTCATTAAAGTGGCAACGGAGCTGTAGGAAGATGGTAGGTACACATCTGTCTCTCTCTGAAACCCCACTGGTGCTTGCATTCTATCCCACCAGCTGCACCAGTGCAAAACACACACATACAGGAGTACGGCACACACTCACACATGCTGTCCCATAGGTTTTTCTGTTGGAGCTGTGATGATCCTACCAGCAGGAGGCAGAAAGGAGAAACACACAGTGAGCTACAAGCATCTTAGACACATTTCTGCAATAAGAAGCCCATGGTAGCACAGCTCTATTTATGTGTGGCAAGCACAGAGAAGCCCTTTTCCATGGTGTGTTCAAGGTGGGGCAGTTGCACCTACATCTGCTGGTCTGTGTGAAAGGTGAAGAGCTAGAATGGAGCAAAAATGTTGTTTCACTTTGATGCAAGCAGAGCCAACATAGAGATAGATGCTGTGTTACGTCTCGATTCTGGCATGTCAGCGCGCCACCTGAAAGCACACGCTGGAGTGACAATGTGAACAAGCAAAGTCGTCTTAATGGTGGGGTGCGTTATAGTAGTGATCTCTCTGAATGGGACTGCAAAGACTAACCGATAGCTAGGTGACTGTTACAGGCAGATAAACAGACTGCAAGCATTAAAGGTTCTGTTCGGCACAGAGTAATATGTGGCCCTGAAAAACCTAAGGATAGACTTGTCTTTTTTCAGCAGCCTGTAAGCCAGTTAAAGTTGACCTCTGTGCCCCTCTCTCTCTCAGATAGAAAAGCCATATGCGGGCTCTAGAGAAAGACATGAGACACGGATGCTAAACAGTTCCCCGGAGCTCCAAAAGCTCTACAAGTGCCAGTCTTGCATGTGTGAAAGTATCCTTTTGTTCTCAAGGACCCAGTGATACACCATAATACCCAGAGTGCATCTGCAATGTGCCTCCGGGTATGAGATTAGCTTCCCGCTTTCATAAATGGCACATTGAACAATAAAAATAAGGAGTTAAAAATACTACCATTCCCAGTAAGTTACCAGTTGAATTCCTGTCTAAAAACAAAAGGTGGAATTCCAGGTCTTAAAAATTAGTGTTTAGACGTGATCTGGTCGTTTCATGAATGCTTGTAATTTTGATAAAAAGGTTACTGCTCATTAATTGGGCTGAAGGGAAGGAACGGTGTGTTTGTAAGCAACAGTATAATGAACAGAAGCTGTGTGTAAAGGCAGATATTTGAGGTGGCATTTGGCACCTTTCTGGAGATGATGCAGTTAGTTCTGTAACCACCTGGACAATTAGAAAATATTTGTAATTTTGCTTCTGCAGTGGATTTTAAATCAAATAATCAAGATGTGATTGAAGTACAGACTTTCAGCTTTATTTCAAAGGATACAACAAAAGCAACAAAAGCATTGCATGAACATTTTGGGAATTACAGACATTTGTAAATGTATTAATCCATTTTCAGGAGCGCAAAAGTAATTGGACAAAAGAATATCAGTTTAATTAAAAGATTCTTTCTTGGATACAAATCATTTGAAGTCAGTGACTTCTCAAAGTCTGTAAGCCATGGACATCACCAAGTGTTCCTTAAAATCCCCTGCCACGCAGCCAACTTTGTTGCAGCCAACTTCAGTTGCTTCTCATTTTTGTAGGTCTGTAGCATACTGACTTCAGAATTCACTTGCTACTTGTTTCAGCACATACATCATCAATAAACTCCATTGACCCAATCATAAATGGCCATGACATGACCTCCAGCAGGTTTGACAGATGTGGTAAGCTTTGGATCAGGGGCAGTTTTTCCCCTCATCCATTCTTTTCATATTGATATGATATCATCACAAAATTTAACTTACAGTACAGTGTTATTGTAATTTTAAGCATTTAGTTATATGCTGAGTATTGCAATAACATATTGAGATATATTCTGATGTCATCAGCTGCAAAGCATATCCCCAAAGGTGAGTTTTGTCTGTCTGTTTTATCCGAAAGGATGAAGTTCTCGGTCAGTTCCTCTCACTTCAGTCATTTTTATTGCTGCTAAAGGTTGCTAAGCAGTCAGTCTGAACAAAGCTGTCATTAAAAGCTGTCATGTATGTTTGTTATGCGCTTGACAGACTGATCTGTTTATTTTACGAATGAGTCCATCCTAAATTAACACAAACATGTGGAACACTGTTATGGGTATTTTCAGCAACAGGCAGCAGTCACCAGTCCTCTGAGATAATGAGCTGTTTATAGTCATATGAATCCAAACAGTGTGATGTCCATGCTTTGTGTTACTTCCTTGGCTTAACTTTATGTTACTGTCTAACATTGGTGCACGAGATGGGTGTTCATCTTCGTAATATTCCTAGTTTTACTTTGGTACAACACTCATTGTAAATCCCATGTGTCATATCTGTCTCTGTTGTTCCTTTCTTGGTTAAAAATTCCAAACTAAGTCCATATGTTTGATTTAAACATGGACAGCTTTTTTTTT